>NC_134405.1:260899545-261159545 GCF_038048845.1 Mixophyes fleayi
AATGGAGGAGTCAGGGCTTAGTGATTCACATATCATTGTGGCCGCACCCCCTGCTGGTATAGGGCAAAATGATGATGGCAGCTTAGTGGGCGGGATTAGTTACGTGATTCTCCAAGCCCTGCCACCACATGCCCACCTGCCCCCAGACCTCCCAGAAGATAGATTGACAAAGTAGGCAAGTATGCGTACAATACAAAAAACAGCAGAATGCACAGAAAAAAAAAAAAAAGTATTGTCACCTGTTAATATAATCATTAAGGAAAAACTTTTTTTTCTTCATTTTTCCTCCCCAAAAGCATCTATTGAGATGTCCTCCATGACTACTGTATATAAATTTATTTAACAGTTGCTCCTATTTAAAAACACATGTTGCCAGCACTTACACCTGCCCTGTAGCTAGTGCAAGTGAGACGGTTTAAGATCACATACTTTAGAGATGCCCATAGCTTGAATTGGACAGATGTGTGTGTGCACTCAACCTTGGTACGCCCTTACTGTACATTGACTATGTGTATACGCTCCTTCCTACCCCCATTCCAACCCACAAAATCGCAGGCTGTGGGAAGTGCCCTTTGCGTTTGAAAGACTGGATGTACTTATGTTCACTGGCGTATAGTCCATTTTCTGAGTATATAAATATATATATATATTTCATTTATAAATAAAAAAATAAAGCAAAAACTAAAAATCCAGTAAATAGAATAAAAAAAAAACATTATTCAACTTACTTAATTTAGAATTCTGTGTGTTAACAATATAGTTTTAACAAAATTTTTATTATATGCATTTGTTCTCCCCTAGTTGTACTAAATAGATCCAGTATCTTGAAGGTTAATGCTTAAAGGCTTATAAATGACGGCATCAATCTAAGTCCATATTATGTCCTCAGTTGCCCTCTCTGAAAAGAAGAAAAGTTGCGTTACATGAACCATTCAAGGATCGGACCACAAGAGACGGAAGGACTGTAATGTATTGCGCTTTTTGAAAACATTGAAAGGATATTGAAGAAAGCATCAATGCAAAACCATAATGGGATTTCTGCCAATGTAGATAGAGGACCAATTACTCATGCTCCGTAGCTAAACACAATTGGTCTATAGCTGTCAAACATAAATGATCACCGAGTAACAGTAAGCCCAGTTGGGATGCCGAACGCTAACAAACCTAGCTTTGCTGCAGTTAGTGTGCATGAGATGTAAATGGCTGATATTCAACTTACACAAGCCTGCTCATTAGCTGTGCTGCCCTCTTATAAACTCCATGTTATTTTCTGAAGCAGTACAGGAAGTTCAGGGCACTCTAATCATTTACATGCGAGAAATATCCATAATGCCTAGCGTCTGAATATGGGTTTTAATTTGTTTTTTTAAATAACTTTTACAGAAAAATGCATAATGGCTTCATTTCTTAATTAGGGAAAACAATAGTGTCTTTGTTAACACTAAGGACTCATATACACAGGTGTTAGTATTACACATTCAATACCTGTTCTTAATGCCTTTAATGCTGATAGTCCAAAAAATAATGTATGTGAACGGACCTGTACAGACAAATACTGCCTGACAAACATTTAAATCAATAAGTCATTCTCAATGCTACCTGCAGCATGCACACGTGGTAACTCCTAGTACAATATAATAGAGTTCTATGGGAGTGATCATTAAGTACATAGTATAGAATTCTGCTTTGAGCACATGCTTAGAATGTACTGTGAAAAGAGAGGACAAGGTGCAAGGCTTTGTCTACTCTTAACATGTATTGCTTTTTAACTACTGTGTACAAGGCCCTATATCTGCATGAAACCTCAGCAATACCTGCTTTATATTTAATGTACTGACATTGCTTTATATGGTTTATTAAAGAGAAAATTACATTTCATATTAAATAAATCTAAATGAGAAATTAAGTCCTCTAAGTCGTGGTACTGAGTTACAGTCAAAGACATATCTCTTGTGTGGAGTAATAAGGATTCTAAGGCATAGGATTTCATATATTTCAGTGTTATTAGTAGAGTGTGAGCTCTTTGAGACATGAAACTCCAAATTCCTCTATTTAACATAATTGTATTACATTATCATACCTCCCAACAGTCCAGATTTAGGTGGGTAGTCCCGAGCAGGGCCGCCGAGAGGGGGGGGGGAGCGGGTACAGTTTACCCGGACCCGGGCCCGGCCATGCCAGGGGGCCCGGGCCGGGCCCTCGCTGCTAATTAAATTTATTTATTTTTTTATTTTATTTTTCTCTCTTGCGCTTTTTTTTTTTTTTAACTTTTTTTCCCGCGGGGGGGGGGGGGGGGGGGGGGGTGGTCTTGGGTTTCTTGGGAGCTGTAAGAAGAAATTAATTAAAAAAAAAAAAAATACTCACGTGATCGCGCGGCGCCGTGTCCCTCCTCTCCTCCATTCACACTGACTGCCGGGCGTGACGTCATCAAGTCACGCCTGTCAGTCAGTGAGGAGCGCCGCAGCCAGCAGGAAGAAAGAAGACAGAAGAGGAGACAGAAGAGCAGAAAAGAAAAGAAAGAAGTTGACAAAAGGTAAGTAAAGAAACGGAGAGGCTAGGGGAGGAAAACAGGGAGGGACAGTACTATAAAGAAAGGGGACAGAGAAACAGAGGAGGAAAAAAAGGAGAGAGCCACAGAGTAATAAAAAAAAAGTGGGAGAGAGGAACAGAGGAGGAAAAAAAAGAGAGAGCCACAGGGGAATAAAAAAAAAGTGGGAGAGAGGAACAGAGGAGGAAAAAAAGGAGAGAGCCACAGGGGAATAAAAAAAAATTGGGGAGAGAGGAACAGAGGAGGGAAAAAAAGTGGGAGAGAGGAACAGAGGAGGAAAAAAAGGAGAGAGCCACAGAGGAATAAAAAAAAATTGGGGAGAGAGGAACAGAGGAGGGAAAAAAAGTGGGAGAGAGGAACAGAGGAGGAAAAAAAAGTGGGAGAGAGGAACAGAGGAGGAAAAAAAGTGGGAGAGAGGAACAGAGGAATAAAAAAAGTGGGAGAGAGGCACAAAGTAAAAAAGAAGGGGGAAAAGCAGCATGGAGGTCGCAGTGTGAGCATAAGGGGGTACAGTGTAGTTGTGATGAAGGGGCACAGTAATGTGTGTGATGGCACAGGGGGCTTGTTGCAATGTAGTGTGTGTGAGGTAGGTGGCGGCTAATTAATGGGCGCTATTTTGTTTGTAGGGTGATGGTGAGGCAATTTAATAGTAGGGACTATTAATTTAAGATGGGGTGGTTTGGGGGCTATTGAATCTTGGGATGAGTTTAGGGAGAATGAGGTCTATTTATTAAATGTGACTATGAATTATTTAATGGCAGTGATGGTTGCGGGAAATAGGTATTGCTGGGGCTGTTTGCAGGAAGTGAAATAGGTTTATTTATTAAATGTGAATACTATTATTTTAATGTTGGGGCTGGAGGAAGGCCTAATTATTAATCGTGAGTGCTATTGATTTAAGGCCGGGGCTGGCTGTAATTTTCTAAATGTAGCCATTTTTTTTTTCAAATAGGTCCTTCAACATTCCTGGATCCGGACAAGCCACAACTAAAGAAACCAGCAGCCACAGGTGGAGAAAGTGAGAAGAACAGGTAGGAGAGAGCAGCACAGTGTGTGAAATGTTGTGATTCTAGTAGGGACAATACCAATTTTTGGTGAATGTTGTGCCCAATGTAAGGTGTAGGCCAAGACTGAACTGTTTGTGTACACACTGCATTGTTTGTATACTACACTGTGGTGGTAGATGTCCTGAAAGTCAGGAGTGCTTGAACATATGTGACGCTCCGGCGAATTGAGAGCCTAGTGGTTTTTATGTTAGCCACGCCCCAATGGCACGTTTGCCACGCCCCAAATGCATGACCACACCTCCCAAAATTTTTGCACCGCCGTTTGGCTAGCCACGCCCCTGAATGTATGACCATACACTTAAATTGTTTTGCGCCGCCGTAAGGCGTCGCAAAAAAATTTTGGGGCTTACTTGAATATGAGGGGGGCCCCATGAATTTGTTGTACCCGGGCCCTGAATTCTTCTTGGCAGCCCTGGTCCCGAGAGAGCTCTGTTTCACCATCCCAATCACGACAGCTTTGTCCCGCCGTTGGGAAAGTTAGGAAGTATTCTGTTCACTGTTGCGCTACATAGAAGAGCAGCGGTGAACAGTGCGAGCGACCAGGCTGACTAGACTACCGCCAAGGGCGCAAGGCTTTTAGGGGGAGCAAAATTGTGATAGGGTGGGGCTGATTGGAGAAAGTAGTTCTATTACTAAATGTGAATGCTATTAATTTAATGGCAAGGCTGGTTGGAGGGAAATAGATGTATTTATTAAACTGATTAAAAAAAGATTATCTGCTAGAGAATGAATTAACTATTAAATGGTGCCAATCTAGTCTGCAGTTCACAAAAAACAGGTGTCCTGCTCCTAATACCAAACAATAAAATGATGAGAGCGCTGACTGATATAAAAATATGTACAGTATTTACTAAAAAATTAAAATCAATAATTCACAATGCTCAGCGTAACAGATATTTCATAATCATGCCCAGAAATATATTAATGGCTACTCACATAGGTATCAATAAACTGCATGTAACGACCTTATTAATGTTACGATGAGTGTTATGAATTATTTATCTTAATAGATATACTGTATATTAAAAGTGAATAATATTAATTTTATTCAATTTAGTAGCTGTGTTGGTTGCAGGGAGGGAGGTGTAATTATTAAACATGAGTGCTATTGATTTAATGCTTGGCCTGTTTAGGGCTTCTAAATTTGATGTACCCAGGAACTAAAAAAGCAGCAGCTGAGCTTAAGACAACAACAGCAGCAAGCAGTGAAGGCTGCAGGAACAGGTAGGAGAGGGAAGGGCATCTGTCCTGAATCTTGTGGAGCCATCCTGAATTTGAGTGGTTGACTGGCCTAGTCAGAATTGGTCTGACTGCAAGGACAGTTGAGAGGTATGTCCTGCTTCACACTGTACTGCTTGTGAGGCAGAGCTGGATTAAGGCTTCGGGGGCCCGGGGCACTTAAGACAGGGGGGCCCCCAAGATCTAAAATTAAGGGCATAGTGACACATCCTGCATTACATCACCTACAGCCCACAGTATGACACTTACAGCTCTCCCAGAGGGCTCGCTTAGGTTGTCTGCATAAGAAAAATCATTGCTTCCACAAACTAAAATACTGTACATTAAAACAATCATCAAAACACCACATTAAAATGGGTATTGACACCACACATTAAAACTGGCAATGATATCATACATTAAAAATACCATTGATAACGTACACTAAAACTAGCAATGATACCGCACGCTAAAACTAGCAATGATACCGAACTTTAAAAATAAAATTTATAATGCACATTAAAACTAGCAATGATACCGCAAATTAAAATACCATTGATAATGGATCATTGGGCATGGCCAGGCCACCCTCCTACAGACAAAAAAACTGCATTGTTGTGTACACCATTGAACGGTCACCAAAAATTGGGATTGTCCCACTAGAAACACAACATTTCACAGACTTTGCTGCTCTCTCCTACCTGTTCTTCTCACTTTCACCACGTGTGCTGCAGGTTTCTTTAGGTGCGGCTTGTCTGGATCCTGGAATGTTAGGGGCTCTATTTTGAAAAAAAAATGGGTACATTTAGAAAATTACAGCCACCCCCGGCGTTAAATCAGTACCACCCATGATTAATAATTAGGCCTTCCTCCAGCCCCAACATTAAAATAATAGTATTCACATTTAATAAATAAACCTATTACCCTCCCTACAAACAGCCCCAGCAATAAATTAATAGTATTTACATTTCAGAAATATACCTATTTCCCGCAACCGTCACTGCCATTAAATAATTCATAAGCACATTTAATAAAGGGACCTCATTCTCCCCAAACTCACCCCCACATTCAGTAGCGCCCAAACCACCCCATCTTAAATTAATTGTCCCCACTATTGTGCCTCTCTTCTCCTCCTTTTTCCTCCATAGTGTGCCTTTCTTCTCCCCCTTTTTCCTCCATAGTGTGCCTTTCTTCTCCCCCTTTTTCCTCCATAGTGTGCCTTTCTTCTCCCCCTTTTTCCTCCATAGTGTGCCTTTCTTATCCTTCTTTTTCCTCCATAGTGTGCCTCTCTTCTCCCCCTTTTTCCTCCATAGTGTGCCTTTCTTCTCCCCCTTTTTCCTCCAGTGTGCCTTTCTTCTCCCCCTTTTTCCTCCAGTATGCCTTTCTTCTCCCCCTTTTTCCTCCATAGTGTGCCTTTCTTCTCCCCCTTTTTCCTCCATAGTGTGCCTTTCTTCTCCCCCTTTTTCCTCCATAGTGTGCCTTTCTTCTCCCCCTTTTTCCTCCATAGTGTGCCTTTCTTATCCTTCTTTTTCCTCCATAGTGTGCCTCTCTTCTCCCCCTTTTTCCTCCATAGTGTGCCTTTCTTCTCCCCCTTTTTCCTCCAGTGTGCCTTTCTTCTCCCCCTTTTTCCTCCAGTATGCCTTTCTTCTCCCCCTTTTTCCTCCATAGTGTGCCTTTCTTCTCCCCCTTTTTCCTCCATAGTGTGCCTTTCTTCTCCCCCTTTTTCCTCCATAGTGTGCCTTTCTTCTCCCCCTTTTTCCTCCATAGTGTGCCTTTCTTATCCTTCTTTTTCCTCCATAGTGTGCCTCTCTTCTCCCCCTTTTTCCTCCATAGTGTGCCTCTCTTCTCCCCCTTTTTCCTCCATAGTGTGCCTCTCTTCTCCCCCTTTTTCCTCCATAGTGTGCCTTTCTTCTCCCCCTTTTTTACTTACCTTTCTTTTAGCTTCTTTCTTCTCTTCTGTCTTCTTGTTTCTGTCTTGGTCCTCTCTCTTGTTGACGTCATGCCTGTCATTCAGTGTTAACAGTACAGAGAGGGAGGAGGAGGGACGCTGGCGCCGCGATGAGGTGAGTAGTATCTCTATTTTTTTCTCTCTACCCTGCTCCCCCCATCAACGCAGGGAGCCCCGAACCCGCTCGCAACCCCCCTCCCCCCGCTGCCGCCATTAAAAAAAAAGAAAAGGAAAAAAATCAGTAGAGGTTATGCACGCGGTGGCGGCGGGGGGCCCTCGAAGAGAGGGGGCCGGGGCACGTGCCCCCCCCTTAATCCGGCTATGTTGTGAGGTGGTAAAAGTGCATGCTCCGAGTCTGCCACGTCTTCAGCTGCCTGGTCCTCGGCCTGCCCTAAAGAGTCCAGTGTTCCCTCACTGCTATGTCTCCATTATCCATTTGCCTCCATTATCCACTGTAATTCTCTTTTGTCTCCATTATCCTATTATCCAACTTAATTGTCTCCATTATCCTCTGTAACTCACTTTTGTCTCCATTATCCACTGTAATTCACTCCAGTTTCCATTTGCTATCCATTATCCCGTTGCCTTCATTATCCACTGTAATTCCACTTTTGTCTCCATTATCCATTTATCAAATTCAACTAACTGTCTCCATTACCCTCTGTATTTCACTTTTGTCTCCATTATCCACTGTAATTCACTTCATTATTTTGTCTCCATTATTCACTGCTACTCACTCCATTGTTCCACTGTTTTCCTCATGCCTTTCTGCCTTGTTATCTTTGTCACACCTTTTTCCCCTCCACTTTTAGCCTCATCACTGACTGTTTTTGTCTCCACTATCCACCGTAATTCACTCCATTCTTTGTCTCCATTATTCTCTGTTACCCACTCCATTGTTCACTGTTTCACTCCCTCGCTCCTCTCTGCGTCTCTCCCTCCTCACACCATGCCCCCCTGTCCACGCGCCATTCCCATCCTCTCCCGGGGCTACACCTCACCCTCTTGCCCCCGCTCTCCCCAGCAGTCTGCCCACCTTGCTAACCTCATCCCTATCTCTCCTCTTCCCTCCCTCCCGTTCTCCTGTGCCCTGTGGAATGCCAGATCCGTCCGCAACAAACTCACCGCCATCCATGATCTCTTCTTGTCCAAATCTTTTAACCTTCTTGCCATTACAGAAACCTGGCTCTCCGGCTCCGACACTGCCTCCCCCGCCGCCCTCTCCTATGGTGGCCTCTCCTTCACCCACTCCGCCAGACCCGGAGCCCGCCCAGGCGGTGGTGTGGGCTTCCTCCTCTCCCCCGCCTGTTCTTTTCGGGTCATCCCCCCCGAACCCTCCCTTTCCTTCTCTTTTGAAGCACACTCTATCCGTCTCTTCTCCCCCATCCATCTCCGTGTCACCGTCATCTACCGCCCCCCCTAGTCCCACCTCCCTCTTTATCGACAACTTCGCCGCCTGGCTTCCTCACCACCTCTCCTCTGACCTCCCCTCCATCATCCTCGGCGACTTCAACTTCCCTATCGACAACCCCACCGACCCTGCCTCCATTAAACTGCTCACCCTCTCCTCCTCCCTTGGCCTCACACAATGGACCTCCTCCTCTACCCACTGCCTCGGTCACTCCCTCGACCTAGTCTTCTCCTACCTCTGTAATCTCTCTGACTTCTCCATCTCTCCCTTTCCTCTATCCGACCACCACCTTCTCTCTTTCTCTCTCTCCTCCTCTCCCGCTCCCCTCCAAATGCCCACTCCTACTCACTCCAGGCGCAATCTTGACACCCTCGATCCTGTTACTTTGTCCTCTACTCTTGACACTCTCCTTTCTCCCCTCTCCTCCCAGGCTTGCCCCAACCTGGCGGTCTCCTTCTACAACCACACCCTCACCTCTGCTCTTGACGCCATCGCCCCGGCCCACTCTGTCAAACCCCATCGCTCCCAACCACAGCCTTGGCACTCCAAATTCACCCGCTTCCTCCAAAAATGCTCCCGTACGGCTGAACGACACTGGAGAAAATCCCGCTCCCTTGCTTATTTTCTCCACTTCAAGTTCATCCTCTCTTCCTATAGCTCCGCTCTCTCTCTCTCTCTCGCCAAACAATCTTTCTTTAAATCCCTCATCTCCTCCCAGTCCTCCAACCCCCGCCGCCTCTTCGCCACCTTCAGCACCCTCCTCTCCCCCCCGCCCCTCCTCTCCCCTCCTCCCTGACTGCCACTGACTTTGCCTCCTTCTTCTCCTCTAAAATCGAGGCCATCCGTCTCGAAATCTCCTCCTCCCCTCACCCTCCCTCCCTCTCGCCACCACTCCCTCTTCTCCTTCTGCCCCACTACGGGAGAAGAAGTCCACTCTCATCCTCTCCTCCGTCTTGCTGTCCCCTGGACCCCATACCCTCCCACCTCCTTCGCTCCCTTTCCCCCGCCACCTGCTCCCACCTCGCCCATCTCTTCACCGGCATCTTCCCCTCCTCCTTCAAACACGCTCTTGTATCCCCCATTCTTAAGAAACCTCATCTCGACCCCACCTCTCTCTCCAACTATCGCCCCATCTCTCTTCTCCCTTTTGCCTCCAAAATACTTGAGAGGCTCAACTGCAGCCGCCTCTCCACCTACCTCTCTGATCACTCCCTCCTCGATCCTCTCCAATCTGGCTTCCGCCCCCTCCACTCCACCGAAACTGGCCATAGTCACCAACGATCTCCTCTCTGCCAAAGTTAGGGGCCACTTCTCCCTTCTCATTCTCTTGGATCTCTCAGCGGCCTTCGACACCGTTGACCACCCGCTCTTGCTCCACACCCTTCAATCCTTTGGCCTCTCCGGCTCCGCCCTGTCCTGTTCACCTCTTACCTTGCTGACCGTACCTTCTCCGTCTCCACCTCCGGATCTGTCTCCCCCCCTCCTCCCTTCCAGTAGGGGTTCCCCAAGGCTCTGTTCTCGGACCCCTACTGTTCTCCCTTTACACCTCTTCCCTCGGTGAACTCATCAGCTCCTTTGGTCTCAAGTACCACCTCTATGCGGATGACACCCAACTCTACCTTTCCTCTCCCGATCTCTCTCCCTCCCTACTCTCCAGGGTGTCCCCCTGCCTCTCCGCCATCTCCTCCTGGATGTCCTCTAGATTCCTCAAACTCAATCTCACAAAAACCGAACTTATTGTCTTTCCCCCCACTCACTCCCCCTGCCCTTCCGACCTTTCTATCACTGCTCTCAACTCCTCTATTTCCCCTGTTTCTCAACTTCGCTGCCTCGGCGTCACCCTGGACTACTCTCTCTCCTTTGTCCCTCACATCCTCTCTCTCGCCAAATCCTGCCCCTTCCAGCTGCGCAACATCACACGCATTCGGCCCTTCCTCTCCCAAGATGCCACTAAAGCCCTTGTCCACTCTCTTATCTCCCGCTTGGACTACTGTAACCTCCTCCTTACTGGCCTCCCCCGCTCTCATCTTGCTCCCCTTCGCTCCATACTCAATGCAGCCGCTCGGCTCATTTTTCTTTCTTGCCGCTCCTCTTCTGTCTCCCCCCTCTACCAATCCCTCCACTGGCTCCCCATCCCCTACAGAATCGTGTTCAAGCTCCTCACTCTTACTTTCAAGGCCCTCTCCAACTCCACTGCTCCCTACATCTCCAACCTTATCTCCATTCACGCTCCATCCCGCCCTCTTCGTTCGGCTAACGACCGCCGCCTCTTTTCCCCCCTGGTTACCTCCTCCCATGTTCGCATCCAAGACTTCTCCCGCGCTGCCCCCCTCCACTGGAACCAGCTCCCCCGCTCCATCAGAACTTCCCCTAACTTGTCCAGCTTCAAACGGGCCTTAAAAACCCACCTCTTCCTTAAAGCCCTTCCGTCCCCCACCCATTGACCTCCTCCCAGTCTCCCCCTACCCCCCTCCCTCTCCTGTCCCCCTCCTACTTCCCTCCTTTTCATTCTCCTCTCCCCCCCCTCTCCGTCTCTCTGCCTCCGTTCTCCCCATTCCCTCCTCCTACCATTGTGTCTCTGTCCGTCCTACCCTCCCCTTAGATTGTATGCTCCTCCGAGCAGGGCCTCCTCTCCTTCTGTTCTCCACCACCTTAACTCTGCTCTCCAGCTCCTTGTCTCCTCCGTGAGGTCCTCCGGCCCCTGTCTCTACCCCGCTGGGGGCGCTCACCTCTAATCTAGCTGTTCATTGAGCTTCTGAGTTACTGTGATTTCTGTTAACTGTACTGTGCTGTCTCACCCTGTATCATGTTTCTGTCTGTCCCTGTACAGCGCTACGGATACCTATTGGCGCCCTATAAATAAAAATTAATAATAATAATAATGCACCTAACTGTAGTGCATATAGTACTGCCTGTGTATTTGTCTAAAATTATATTTTATTATACCATAGGCAGGGACAGACAGACTTTATTATTGCAGGGGGATTTAGCATAGTCACGCCTCTCCTTCATTCTGACTGGCTGGTCTGGTTGGTCCCACCCCCTTCCTCCATTTTGATCATCGTCTTGGCCGCAATTTAAAGTATGCTTATGCTGCTAAAGGGTTGGGGGTGGGGGGAGGTACTGGGCTAATAGTACCTTACTGAATCCACCACTGACCATAGTGGAACCCCTGTCTACACTCCCCCAGGCTCACCAGAGCCTTAATCCAGCTCTGTTCATATCTTAATAAACTTCAGGAGAGTCTCCTTAAAAACTCTAAGAAATTCAGACAATTCAAGTGTTGTAGTCATTTAATGTGCCAGACAAACTTTGGTGTTTGGCTGCAGTAATTTAATCCAACATGGTAATGAAACATATTTCAGCTAATTTATTACTTGCCTATAGCCTAATGTTTGTAAAGCATATATCTTCCACTTTTTGTCCATTAAAATTCATACGCCATGTCCCAGATGTTAAATGTAACAGATTAATCGTAAATATAATATGTTGCTATAAAAGCCTGTGTATTGTAAGGGATACATTACAAGTATATTAATCTGAAGAACAAATTGGCCACCAAACAGTACTTCATGTGAGCGATCTAGCCCCAAAGCCTGAAATATAAATCATCACTTTGGACCCTGTAATGTAATCCCCCTGCACCATTTAAAGTATTAAAACATCATCAGCTAACAAATTTCATTCTGTGTTTTACAGAAAAACTTTTTTTTTCTATGATACTTTCTGGTTTAAAATGGTAAATTGTTGCTTATATCTCATGTATAATTAATAACATTCATGACAAGATTAAAAAAATGTTCACTTGAAAAAGTGCATACACTTAAAAAAAACAAATAGCTAGAAGTACCTAGGAGAAAGTGAGGTATAAAAAAAAAGTATTACAAGGGAGTACCATAAGCTAAAAACAATAAGAGCAGTACTGGAAGCCCAGTCTGAGCAGATGCTTTCACTGAAAGTAGCTGTCTGTACCTTGGAGTTCCAGCATGATCTGAGAACAAAGACTCTGTGACTTGGACAAGGAAGATGGACAATGTATTGCTTGTCTACAGAAATAGATCCAGGGGTTCTAGCTATGCACAATACAAATTCAAACTTCAATATAAGCAGCCAGTGGTTCAATTCCAGAGGAGAAGTAAAATACCAAATCTGAAATTAATCCAAGGTCAGGTTCCAAAGCCAAAATGGACAATATAGAAAAGTACAGTACAGAACCAGATTATGTCAGAAATTCACAAATGAAGCACATGTATGAATAAAAAAATAATAATATTATGAATAATATTATGAATATTTGCTACAGCATTGCGAGGACCAGAATATACAATTGCACTTGAATTTGAGTGCATAAGCTGTGGCCACAGCGGGACTTATAGTATTGAATCAACCTAAGTGGTTAATACATATACCGGACAGAAGAGTTCCAGAGAAACACCTGATACCCCCGGCGGCATAGGAGTGGAAACAAGGCGGTTAGCCGTCAGCAAGTACGACAAACCCTGGGAGTTAGCCGCATGCATGGAGGATTTCACTTCACTCCTTCAGCAGAGATAGAATGGAGGCTAAGTTACCAAACTGCAGAGCACCATAAATCTGATGGAAGAGAGAAACTGAGGAAAACTATTACACGCACACAACTATTTGCATCATACTAACTGACTAGAGCCCGTATACACCACACAGACTTCCATCATTTACCCTAGCGGTTTAATTATGACTCACCAAGTGTTATTTATTTAGTATACCTACTAGGGAATTACTATCTTTACAGAGTGATTCATGCATACGGGATGATTCCCCCAGGACACAAGGCAGGGAACGGACAGTTGTATGCAGGTGCGTGGTAGTTATCAGGCATAAGATTTTTACAGCAAAAACGCAATATTTCCTATTTCAGATTGCCCGTACGGAGAAAGCCACTGCTGTGGATGCACGCAGAAGCACTGTTATGTACTGACAGTCTCAGCATTGCATACTACTGTGAGATTTTAATCATTTCTACTATTGTGCTTTTTATCTATTAAAAGAATGTTACATTTGATTGGTACCACTTTGCATCTTATATTCTAGAATTTGAAAGAGTGCTTTGCGTTGGGTTTACAAATAATATTATGAAGGTTATTTACTAAAAATGATCAAATGTGTACTAAAACAATAGCAAACAAATAGACATTTTGAGAAATGTTAGTAAATAAATGACCTTCACTGTGTAGTTCCAGTCCTAGTGAATCATGGCATGCTACAAATGTTACTGAACATATATGCTCAGATTGCACAAATGATTTGATGCAAGAAAATGAACAAGTTAAACTTCAGAAATGTGAGCATATTGAAGATGTCAAGGCTGCAACTATATTCTTTGTATTCTGTTTTGTGTGGCTACAGCACACAGCATGACAATATATAACTCTGCTACCCAATGTTATTCAAGAAGTCCCTATTGATGTGCAAAAGGTTGAAGTATCAAAACTTTTACAGGTAAATGTGACCAGTCTAAACCCACCATGTTCCTTATGCTGCATCACAGAACTGTGCTACCAGTGACTAGATTTAAGACAGTATAATATGAGGGTTCTGAAATCCAGATGCAGTAAAACTATGCCTCATTTTGAAATAAGGCTTATTTTCTTACAGTAGTTAATAGAGCAACACATGATAATAGATTGTTGAGGGCTAAAGGGCCACAAAATTTTCAAAATGCAAAAAATTACTAGAAGTGCTGGCTATAGAGGTGTCACTCACTATGCTTTTTTATGTCATTTTTGATACTGGTAATAATAACAACTAACGAATAGCATGTGAGTGGTGGGGAAGGTATCTCTACAGTGCAATAAACCCGTTTCTTAACATGGGTATTTGTTCAGCTACGCAGAGCTCCCTAGATCAATATAATATAAACAAAAAGTAAAATAAACAATGCACCCTATTCCCTTTAAGTTTTATGCTGACACTTTGTGGTGTCAGTCATTACCTAAAAGAAAATAAACTTTATCTTTGATGTAACAATAATTTTTTCTCCAAAGTACACAATGTACAACATTATTAACCTGTAAAAACATTAAGGAAGGCATATAAAAAGTAACATTACAATCATCTGATTGTAAAGCTGGGTACACACTGATGCAATTATAGTGCCGATCACACGATAAACAAGCGTTTGGTCAGACACAATAGTGTGTATGCTCCCACAATCGTGTTTTGTCATACCATAGTACATTGTATCGTTCGATTGGTTTTATAAAGTTCCTAAAAATCACAATCTATGATGAAACAATGTCGGGCAAATGTGAAAGTGTGTATGTACTCACGACCAGCAGTGCAGTCAGATATCTGTAGTGTATACAGTCTCACAATATTTTCAGCAGACCGTTATGAGAGATGAAGATTACAGATCTGAAGGTAAATTGTGTAGGTGTGTATACATGAATTGGGACTTTCAGTAGTTGGTAATAACGTTACAGAAATTGCATCTGCTGTACATCTATAGTGTGTACCCAGCTTTCATGTCATGGTAGTAAGTATAGTGACTTCAATTTGTGCATTTCACACAGGAAAAAAACAAGGAACTATTTTTTCACCTACAACTGTTGAATGGTAAGTAATAAGGTCCCATTAAAGGAAGTTAAGGTCACAATGAAAATTAGAGGAGCAAAACAAGTCCACAAATTAAAGCAATTATGCAATTCCAAGCTAAGGATAAATATAAGTGAGTAATCATCATTTTCACAGATCTGTAAAAATTGTATACTTCTAACATCTGGGATATATGTTTATCATCCCTTGAACCGCATTTAGAGAGTTAGTTGTAAATCCAACTAGATGGTCAAATTTTGTACCTTGGCAAAACCATGTTGTGCTGTGGGGTGTCGGTGGCAAATTGAAATTGTAAGGACATATTTAAAAGTGAGTCAGACGCACCCCAGCTCAACACTAAATTGCAGTGTAAAAATAAAACTGTCAAGTATGTGAGTGCACTAAAATACTAAGAGGATATTATCCCCCTTATGTAAGTATAACAAGATTTTTCAGAAGAGGAAAACATAACAAATTATTTTATTTTAAGAACATTGCAATGTGTTGACAATATTATACTATGTTTATGTTTTTTTTGCTTTAAATGATTGGATATTGTACCCATCATTGGAGATAATTGAAGAAAATACACATATGAATATAAGTATCATTTTTTATTAGCACTTTATATAATTTTTGTGTTTATGTTGGAGATAGACAGCGCTGGATTATACTTTATTATTTCTCACATGTCACTTTTTATAATTGGTGTATAATTTAATCTAGCTGTAGTCGAAAGTGAAGCGCTTGTTAAAGTTCTTCTTTTTCAATTTATATAGACCTAATAATACTGTCGACATTTGAATTGTCGACCTAATGTTGTCAAACTCCTGAACGGCGACCAAATTAATGGCTAGCCATCAACCGCATACCTTCAAATCAGTACTCAGTGCTATTCTACATGCATGATTCGCTGAATGTTGGTCTAGCCCTGCCCATATAAAACTATGAAGACTCTACTTGTTCCTGTGGCAAACAGAATAAATTGCACACATTAATCCATTCTCTAACTGTCCTATGTTGCGCCAATGTCCTGTGACAGTACTATGCAAGCTACCCAGGAGTCCTGACATGATTCATGATAAGTGGTCATGGATAATACAGCCAGAGCAACCAGCAACAAGGCACTGCAGCAGCTACACATTGATCAAGAAGCATTAGTGGTTCTAAGCACAAGTGAAGGAGCCTGGTGGTGGCAATGATAACTTCCTACTACTGAAGACAGTCGGTGGTTGATATGGCCACCAGGGGTAGTCAGTGAAGACTAATTGCTAATAACCAGTGAAAGCACAAAGTCTGGTGGAGTGGAATGGCATATTAAGCACATGAAATTGTGTGTTTTTGTTGTAGTAATATTTTTATCATTGTGCTTGAGCAACAAGAATGTTATTTAGATTAAGACAGTATGTGATAACTGAATAAAAATTGAAGCTGGAAGAACTGTGATGTATAGGGTCACCTACTTCTCTGACTTGGGTCCAAATTATGGTTTAGCAAATCGAAAATTGAGTATGATGGAAAGGTTTGTTACAATACATATGTCAATAAGACAAAATACTTTCAGATCACAATAATAAAGTATACATGTGTGGTAAGAAACTGGTATAAGTAACTGAAATATAATGTTTAATTTGTCATTCTGAGAAAACTAACTGAGTTAAATTCTTATATATGCACTGTGTGACATCAGAACTGGGAAATATATTACAAATTTGTTATTCAAAACTTGTTATCCAGAAAGTTCAGAATGCCAGAAAGTGAAAGTAGTAAATTATTTTTGCTTTGGTAATATCAATACATACTGACAAGACAACTGAGAATTTTCTCCCAATGTCACAAGTTAATTTGGAGTAGACTATTAGTAACGGTATGGAAAAAGACAGGGGTAATAGAGAGATTGAGCATCAATTCACTTGTTAGTGGCTTTAATGTTGTGGCTGATTGGTGTATATTGCGATAACTTTTAGGGCCCGATGCAGAGTAGACGACAACTTGGATATAATTCATGTCCCAAAACTGCAAAGAAAAAGTATTTCAGCCCATATGCTGAGTTGCACGCACAGGTTTGCGTCCAGTGTGCTCCTACCAACAGATACATACACAGAACCAGCTTGTCTGCGCAGTCAAATTGTAAACATTTGTTTTCATAGAGAAAATAATTTGCTATTAGGCTTCATAACATACAGCAGATATAACCTTCTTTCTTGCATACGCAAGAAAGTAAAACATTTTTCTTGTTTAAATACACACACAAAATCCTATAATTTATACATGACCAATGAAAAAGCACCCAGCAGAGGTGAAATCACAATCAGCCAATCAGAAGCAGTTAGTGCTGGCTGTAAAAGGTATATCATGTCAGCATAGACTTGCGAATGTGCCCGTACTGCACTTGGACTATGTTAAAACACCCATTACCTCCTACATTACACCTTTTCAGTGTATGTGTGTATGCATGCAGATAGGTGTAGGTACTTGCAGGATATTTTTGTGGGCATGTGCAGGCCAAATTCCCACAATTTAAACTACATAATCAGGTGTTAGTTCAACTCTGCATCAGCCCTTTTTGGTTAAGTTTTAGCCTATTTTAGTTCTCAATAATGGGAGTGGTACCAATTGTGAAGTTCATTGGTTTTAATCACACCATCCATTAAATATATTTTCCTAGGCCTTACAAGGCATTATCATTATCTCTGATGCATATTCCGAAGTTTTTTTAACAACAATGTCCAATCTATAATTTGCATTTGAATAAGAAAAATAGTAGCTGTATTTAAAATTGTTTACTATAAAAGCTAACTTTATTTATAAAAATAAATCCCAGATTCAAATAAAGTTTAGACACAGAGCCATACTATGCAGCTACCCAACAAAGAAATCCTTGAAAAGCTTTCAGTGTACTTTTATTATTTGGCATTTAAGGACTCTACACTCCTTTTAACTGGGTCTCCATAGCATTTGTTTTAGTATACAAATGTTACAGAGATCTCTCAAACTGTAACAATCTATAATAGCTCTCACTATTTTAGATTGGCCAAACAAATATTCCTCTCAGGTAACTGTATTCGTTTTACTAAATAGTATCAACTCAGATTTTTTGCGTGCAAGCAAACTATTTGCTGATGTCATGAAATTACCTGAGGTGGCAAAACTCTCTTCAGAGCCACTGAACTGAGAGAACATTAATCAGTTTGACAGGTCTGAAGATATCTCCAAATGAAACTTGAGATGCATTTTTGTTTAATAATCCTAGCATAACTAAATTCAAGCCAACTGAAAAAAAATTAGTAAATAGAATTTGAACAGCTTAGACCGGTTTGGTTAAAAAAAATAAAATAAATCTAAGTTACATGTAAATTACAGCTATACCACTATATACATGCCAACAGTCTTAATGTCTGGCACCCTGCAGGGATGCTTCATGCTGAGAAACGGGATGTGACCTTGCATGAACTATGAGTGCCTTGAGAGGATCTGGGTGTGGTTTGTGCAGCCTGGTGCATGGCCTATTTCGTCCTCATTTTCTAACAGGTACAGTTGGCATATACATTTCACCAGCAAGTCCTTAACCTTTATAATCAATGCAGACTCCGAAAAGACACATTTTCCTAATGCTCCTCTGTAACAAAGAAGGAGATAAACATTTACTGAATAGGCAATGGGTAATTTACTACAGGTGTATAACTTATAGCAAAAAAATATTTGTTTTTTAGTCAAACTTAGAAAGTTGAACCTTAGTTAATGAATGATATTGATATATGACAATGATGTACTAAATAATTACTGAATATTCATCCTTTTGCTAAATGTTTTGCTGTATACCAATCTGAATTAGAACCATAATATGCATATTGAAATGAAACACACTTTGCCCTACTATGAAATTATTTCATCTTAGTTCCAGGAGCTGAGAACTATCCTGAGCACTAAAATTAAGGATTTCATGAATCCAAAATCTGCAGGTTCCATTGGACCTGCTCAAAACCCTATAATTTGTCAAGGCAATACTGGACTCGTTATATTTCAAATAAATGATTCCTTTAAATGGTTAATAACTTACAAATTCATCCATAAAAATATTACACTAAGGGGTCTATTTCCCAATTATGCTACATTTACTGCGATAAGCAACAATATGTATATGCTGTGAAGCATAATGTTGCATCCCAAGCATTTACTAACATCTACCATGTATGCGAAAGGGAATGGGAGTTTGTATTGCTCCTTCCACTGCTATGATGGTCAGAAGCGATGGTTCTATCTTCTGAATGATCAACTGCGCAAGCGCCAGTAAATTACCTGGTCATGCACAGTTCAATTATGCAAAAGGCTCCGGCTGCATACAGGTCAGTCTATAAGGATCTGTGCATGATCAAGTGTGATTATCCGCTCTCAGGATGGCGTTAGGATTTTAAACTTACCCGGGAAAGCAAAGCTTTTAGCAGCTTTGTAAATAGGATAAGTTTGCAGTCACCATATTAATATATGGGATTTGCATTAAGAAAGAATAAATGAGTTATGGCAGGAGAAATCTAGGATTTCTCCTGCGTTGAACTTGAACCTTTTGTAAATAATGTGTGGCTGTTTTACAAGAAAACTGTTTTCTCTGTATGAGTAGCTTATCACACTTTTACACTTACGTAGAAAGTGGTTAAAGCACTTTGTTTATTTGAAGCATCAAGAGTGAAACATAAAATGTGAGAACATATCCTTAGTGAAAAAGAGGCTTAACAATATTGTTTGTGTTCAATACCACCACGAATATGCCATTAAGATAGCCAAGGATTAACCTTGGTATACATACTGATTTTAGTAAAAAGCAATAGGACAGGAATGGCAGGAGGGAGGACCCTAGGGAACGGGGCAGGATCTGCTCAGTTGGGTTTAAAAAGAAAACAAAATACTTTTTTCTGAGTATTGGAGCTTCTTAAAATTATGAAGGATCCCAAAGTAGATATTTCTGTCCCTTTCCTTTAGTGACATCATACTTGGATTTGGGAGCAGTCAATCTTGGCAGAGTTACAGAAGTAGAAAACAAGACAGATGGAAAGTGATGGCATTCCTTTGACACAGCTGTGGAAAGGCACATTCAGCACAGAAATGGGACAGTGAAAAGAATATTAAAAAAAAGTTTAGGAAAATTCCACATCTGTGTAACAGAGCAGTTCAGTGTACCCAAGCAATATTACAAGACTAGAGTTCAGAAAAGATAAGACCCCATTTTCAGTGACAACTGCAGACAATTATCTTATTAGGTATTATTAGGGAATTTAGACTGTAAGCTCCAATGGGGCAGGAACGGATGTGAATGAGTTCTCTGTACAGCGCTGCGGAATCAGTGGCGCTATATAAATAAATGGTGATGATGATTATGTAGAGCAGAAAAGGATGAGATCTGAACAAGGGGGGGGGGGGGTGTCCTGCATGAAAATGTCAATTTAGTGGCTACCCTGTGATATATGAGTGAATGGCTAAACAGTACATTGGTTTATACCACCAAAAGTGGAAGGGGAGCTTTACCACGTTCGTTACTTCCATGAAACCCTTTGAAGGAAATATACCAAGCATGAAAAGCAACATATTACTCTCTGTAGCTTAAAAAAAAAAAAAGTCTGGTAGTGTACAAAAGATCTACAGTAAGTGCTCCATTTTTAAAATCTATAAAAAAAGGCTGGTCCAAAAATATTACATACGAAATACCATTGACCACATGGAAGATTTCTGATTGCTAGGTGACAAAGCTATTTGCTTACACTGCTCAACTTATAATTCTGAACTATTTCACCATTTGTGATTGTGTTTCATATCAAGAACTTCTGGGGACTGATCTTGAAATTTGTAATAGATTAAGTCATACTTGCAGCAGCATCTACCTCCAAAGTAGAGAGTAAAATTTGATGGTAAAATTTGTCCATACCTTGATATAAATCCCCTCTCCCTCATAACACATCAAGACATCCATCATGCTGTATGTCTTAGTAGCTTATTAAGGTCAGCATGGGGTTTAGCACAAATCTCTATTGGGAGTGAATTTTGGCATTTAAGGACAAAACACTTCTTAAACATCATTTAATATGTATTCAATAAAATGCCAAGGTGCATTTTCAAACACAATTCCACTATTAGAATGAAATGAAATTATTCCATTTAAATCAATTACATTATTCAATATCTCATTGGAAACTTAAAATAGACCACGGCTAGGTGGAGATTATATTAAACAGGGTATACGATTACAGTCATTGTTGTCATAATTCCTTTTGCTTCTGTCGCGAGAATCGTAGTTAAAACTTTTGACCACAATGGCATATAATGATCCTACATAAATCCATAGGAGCGGTATTGAAAAACTGGAATTGGTCTGTGTGTCTGGTCATCCTGTGACCGTATTAAATAAATTAATGGCCAAGAGGTTTGGCCCCATTTAATAAGAGCATAGAAGACATTTTCGCTTTCACATAAATATTGCATATTTCTCACGTACATAAAAAGTAGAACTAAAATCAGATCTGATCTGATTTGTTCAATGATGAATAAAAATAAAGAGAATACTAGCAAAACGGTCTGGGCCGAAATGCTATATTAAGTTGGAAATAAATAATCTTGATGGAAAAGGCATCATGCAGTTTTTAAATGAATAGGACACTTGAAATGATAAATGCTGCTGTTTAAATAGTCATCTAGAGCCAGTACTATTAGCATACACAAATTTATAAAAGACATCTAGAATTTCCCCCTAGAGACTGCTATCAATCTGCAATACAAGGTGCCATTATACAGAAGTAATCCTTTGTTGTGGAAAGTCCCTGCTTCATGGATAATTGTTGCTTTGCTGATTGACAATTTAATGTAGAATCAAATATATAAACTATTTACCTATCTTTCACATAAAAACCTTAATGTATTATAAGCATAGGTTAATCAATGAGCACTTGTCAATTACAGTCGCTTCTCTTACTTTTTGGCTAAAAGCATGTGCCTAAGTACGTAGTGGAGCTTAATGGCGCCCTTTGTAGGCCATGGGCTGTCACCCGGTCCTTCAGCCATTAGGTTGATCGCTTGAAGCCCAATAAGCTATGTGCCCCTGGTGTGGCCTGAGCCAGAGGTGCCCAAAAATGGACTGGTGATGGAAAAACCATGTGCACAGAGTAAGGCACTTAGCACAGAAGCACTTTTGATTTTAAGCAGCAACACATTTCCTTTGTAGGACCGCAGAAGAACTGTGGGTGCCTAGGTGCCTCACTCTCTAAGCCATGGTGCACTAGGCAACCAACCAGGTTTTCTCAATGCTAGGACTGGTCCTGAACTAATGTAAAAACTGATCCAATCACTGAAGGAGAAAAATCAATGAAGAGCTCTTGCAGCCAAACAGTTAATAAGACTGAAGTAGTCAATGCACCAACAGAAAATTACCTCCTGTCTGGATCAACCCAATACATCATACAACATATAAATTAAGTAAAGAGACTGCCTGCCAAATTAGAATTATCAATGCTGTGATAGATTATTAAATGCATACAACAATTATATAAAAAGGGAAGTAATATTATTATACATATATTTTTCAGAAGAATATTCACAGGCAGGTGCAATGAGTTATAGTTTTACAATGCAATTTAAATACAGGATATTCATCCTGGACAAAGAATCTATTTTTTTGTGGTTAGGAATAAAGACAAAACTGTCTGCAAATTTTGTTTGCTTTCCTTTATAAAGCTATGGACTGGTGTCTCTGTTCAACATGACAATTATTTACTATACTATTATGCAAAACATACACTTTTCATTTCTGCAAAATACATTGTAAAATGTTCAGACACTCATTTAATCTGCTCTGCGGATCCTTGAGCTACAGGGAGAGAGAGAGAGATATCTGGAGAATAATCAGTCATGTGATCAATATTAGACTGATCACCCACCGGTGGTTAGGAAAACACTAGTAACGTTACTTTTCACGCACTGTATACCACTGCATGTTTGTCACCATACCCACTACCCTTGTTTCTAGAGTTTACTAGCATACTGAAAAGCTACCACTTTCCAAATGAATCTTATTTTACTCCATGCCTTTACTGTGAGTATGGTAGTAACAAATGCATGCGAAACGGGTTTCATCTGTGTTTGTTACTAGCATTTTCACATTGTCACTAGCGTAAAAATAAACTAAAATAGAAAAAACACCAATGTCTGTGAATACTTTGTCTAAGAGTCAACAGCTGGCATCAGAAGCCAAAGCCATAAACAGCACCAACCTGGTCTAAGTATATAATAATGTGTAATGAAATAATGAAGGTTGTCTAGTACAATAACTTACATCCACATCAGTTGTGTATTTTGTGCTTTGGCAGCTATACTTTTTATTTAAAAGCTGAACTCTGCCCTTGAATAAAAATTAAACTTTATGCCAAGATTCAGTTACATAATAGCGAGTTGATGTTGCTAAACAAACTAACTCACTCTTCATACAATAGTTATCTGGTCAAACTTACATAAAGAATTTGTTTCCTGTTATCAGACAATGATGCAGCAGAGGAAGATTTCACAACTGTACACAGGTTAAAGGGCCACTAAGCCAAAAATGTGTTATGTTGTATTGCAAAAATCAGTTTTTCAAAAAGTTTAAAAATATACAGTATATGTAAATGTTTTCATGAATTGAAATATTTAACATGCAATTCACATATGGGGTCTTATGCAGACTTGGACACAATTTACGCTTACAATATAAGCATAATATACACCCCATTGTTTACATACGCATTGCATACGATACGCTTAAAGTGTATCACATGCAATCGGCAGTAAGGCTTGAAAAATTATCAATTTTCCAGCCTTACAGGCCATTGTGTGCTGATCATTAATTACATGGAGCTTCCCACCCAAAGATAATCAGTCAGCCATGGCTGATGGCACTGTAGCAGAGAAACCTGGCCCCCCTGTATTAGGCTGCTCAACAAGGGAGTGCGTTCCCTATGGGCGTAGTGTCTGCAAAAAATGTGCCCTCCCAAAGTTTTAACCAACTCCGAGCTATTCTCACACCACTGGTGGGTGGGGGATTTAATTTGGTAAAAAAAAAAAAGTAACCATTTGGTCCTAGATGCACTACGGGTCCAGCATACCAGGATGACAAGTGTTTGGCCATGCTGGTGTTTGCAGTGCTACTGCAACTTGAGCAACTACTACTTCCTATAATGCCCTCTTTATTTCTCACCTAGATTCACGTTAGCACCAAAGGATTCTTCTTCTGGAATTATACATATATATATTGGTAAAATTACAAACCATATGTAATGACACAGTACTATCTCTGCTAAGGGCTCCCATTGCCAGGGATATGTTAACAGCATGGGCAGCACGGTGGCGAAGTGGTTAGCACTACTGCCTCACAGCGCTAGGGTCATGAGTTCAGTTCCCAACCATGGCCTTATTTGTGTAGAGTTTGTATGTTCTCCCTGTGTTTGCGTCAGTTTCCTCCCACACAAAAACATACTAGTAGGTTAATTGGCTGCTATCAAAAATTGACCCTGGTCTCTCTCTGTCTGTGTGTATGTTAGCGAATGTAGACTGTAAGCCCCAGTGGGGCAGGGACTGATGTGAGCGAGTTCTCTGTACAGCGCTGCAGAATCAGTGACGCTACATAAATAAATGATGATGATGATGATGATTATAGGCCCCCGAGCAAAGCAGTGCACTGGTGCCCCTACCTACACAACCACTCATACTGTTCCACATTGTGTGCCCTCCATCATGCTGCTTTTGCTCCCCGTCATCCGTCTCTTGCATGACCAGATAAGATTTTTTTTCCCCTTGGCCCTGCCTATGGGGCCCCTATGCTCATGGGACCCCAGGGCAACTGCCCAGTGTGCCCATGGCCCATTGCAAATGAGCTCTTAGCAGCTATGCAGTCATATTTATAATCAGGGGATTTCCTATGACTCAAGGTATAGTCCACCAACAGGGTAGGGGCATAGCATGCGCTTGTTTCATGCGCCTGTCACTCACCGGAGTGTGAGTGCCTCCACTCTGGTAAGTGGTTCTCCATCTTTCCCGCTCACACCTGTGTGGAACCGCGGCCGTCCGCCATCCTGTCGCACTGGGCATGCGCAGGTCCCTTTAACAACTACACCTGACCACTAATGTGATTGATGGATCAATCACCTCTCCCTACTTAAGGCACCTGCAGCCTTAGGTAGTGGCCTGATCTTGAAGTCTCACTCCCAGTGAACTTCTATAGGTGTGTGCAGTTTCCAAACTGCTTCCAGCTCTACTCCTTTGTGCAGTTTCCAAACTGCTTCCAGCTCTACTCGTGTGTACAGTTTCCAAACTGCTTCCAGCTCTACTCGTGCTTCAGCTTCCACGCTGCTCCCTGCTCAATTCAGCGGCGGTTCCCATACCGCTACAACGCTTCACTTCTCAGCTGATTCCGGATCTACACAACTGGGTATGCTCTACTAACTATTGTCTATTGCTCGCATACCAGTTGTATCCATTGTTGTTTGCTGCACAGGGTACAAGTACCCATATAGACTGTGTTACTGCATTGCTTCATTTAGGACAAGCTTTCACTCAAGCTACGATATCTCCTCACGCTACTACTTAGCGTTATTGTGCATATCTGCTGTGACCAGCTTCTCCCCCCTGCAAAGCATCTACTCCATACAGACTATTCATTGTGCCTTCCACCTCTGCCTCACAAGACATTACTCTACTCGCGCTGTTTCCATACAGCCACAGTTTGCCTTTCAACTTCACTCTCCTGCACCTGGACAAGTCCTCATTCCTTCTCACAGCAGTGGTACAACTTGCTGCACGCAGACCACTGACTTCCCTGCTACCTACCCGCACCTGGACAAGTCCTCCTATCACAGCGGTGGTACAACTTGCTATACGCAGACTACTGACTACCCTGCTTCCTACCTGCACCAGTACTATTCTTCCCATCACTGCAGTGGTAAAACCTGCTGTACGCAGACCACTGACTTCCCTGCTACCTACCCGCACCTGGACAAGTCCTCCTATCACAGCGGTGGTACAACTTGCTATACGCAGACCACTGACTACCCTGCTTCCTACCTGCACCAGTACTATTCTTCCCATCACTGCAGTGGTACAACTTGCTGTACGCAGACCACTGACTCCTCCTCTACCTACCATCACCTATCCACGTCCACTCCTCGTGTCTACATTATCTTCAGCCTCCAGTTTACTGCTCCAAGTCGCTGACTTTCCTCTAACCATAGCTGCAAGTCACTGACTTCCTCAGACTATCTCTACTCTCCTGCTGTTGTGTCGCTCCAATCATTCACCTGCCTGCTTTGAGGTGCGTGCCATAACCCCGCCTCTCTAGCAGAGTTCCATCTGGTGAAACTCGGGTAAGCAACTCCTAGTGCCCGTGACAGCGCCATGGCTCCACAATACAACTCAGTGCCCACTGGGCCCAGGAAGACGCAGGATGGGGAACATGTCTGTTTCATTTGTACTGGGCCCCACAATTCCTGTTTGCAGTCCTGTGTATAAATATATAAATATATATATATATATATATATATATATATATATATATATATATATATATATATATATATATACAATGGTCACTGTTTGTATAAATGTATCTGAGTATTGTTTGCTATAATCTGTTCTCTGATGGAAACTAAAAAAAAAATAATCTTCCCAAAACAAAAATGGTTTGTTAAAAGAGGACTGGGTGGTTGGCAGGTATGGGAGAATTTGGGAGTCCTTTATAATTTCTGTACTAGGGTTGGAATGCTTTGCAGAAAATGTGCAAAGAAATTAGATTATCCTGATATACTGTATTTTCATGTTTCCCTATATTATATAAACAACAGGAATTACTAGAAAGACAGACAAAATAGACTGATGCAGTTTATGAAATATCAGTGTTGTGATGTTTGAGAATAACTGCAGTGAAAATGCATACAAACAAGAGTCCGGGGTTAATGTTTGCTGGTAAAGAATCTTGCAGTGCACTGGAGACACCTTGTGATTCTGCTTAGCAAAGAATCACCCTGTATATAATATGGAATTTTATCTTGAGAAATCAAAAACAGCTGTAAATTGTTGAAGAATGTCTATTAAAACCAATGAAATATTTGAAAAGCTTTTAATTTACTCTCCCACTTCCGTCTCTGCTCTGCTCCAAGCTATACATGTATAGATCCAGTAATCTATATTGTGATGTAAACCATGCAAATTTGAGTTAACGTTTGCAGAAACTCAAATTTATATGTGTCTTTCTTGGAGACATGGTTTCCAAAACAGAACATAGTATTTTTGTTGTGGTCTCATCAATGATCTATATCTCTCTTTCTGTGCCTTATTTTCTAACTATGCAATCTGACATCTGACTGGTGTTACTTACTGCTTTGCTACATTGTCTGGCTACATTTAATTAACCTGCAATTATTACTCCCACATTACTTTCCCCCTCAGTAGTGCCATTAATACTATATGCGTTTTTGATACCCAAAAGGTTTGATTTGTCTTTTTGTTTTGTTTTTTTGCATTAAACTGTAATTACTACTCACCCGACCATTTCTCTAGTCTACCTAGGTCAGGGGTGTCTAACCTTTTAGCTTCCCTGGGCCACATTGGAAGACGACGAGTTGGTTTGGGCCGCACATAAGATACACTAACAATAACGATAGCTGATAATCCAAAAAACCATAGAAAACATAGTTAACATATATATATATATATATATATATATATATATATATATATATATGAGAAAAAAAGGTAATATATATATATATATATATATATATATATATATATATATATATATTATCACTTTTTCTTCAAATCCCCCTATACTTACCTCTCAATCGCCCTGTTAAAAAAATCCTCTCTAGTTATTATTCTATAATCACTTTTTGTATTGTTTTAATACAATATTAATAAAGTGCATTTAAGCCAGGCATTGTATATCAGGGTGCCCTGACCAGGCCTGCGGTACCTGACATATACACCACTGTGACCCCAAATTGTGACCGGTTTTGCTAATTACACCACTATGTTAGTTAAGGGATAACAACTTATACTGGGCCAAAGAGAATAATATATAATGCCCCGTTAGTATTACAAGTAGAAGTATGTAGCAGGGAGATAAGGTCCATGATGCTCCAGGACAAAGTGACTTTTATTCACTGGTCAGCGTCCCTTGAAATAAAAAAAATCCACCTTAACTTACCTTTTAATCGGCTTGTTCTCCTATCCTCTTTTCTCCAATTCTGTGCTGCTGATTCTTCTTCTCGCGCGGGTGAGTCCTCTGTGCTGCACTCTGCAATGGATGTTGGGCGTGATGACATCATGCCCGACATTCATTGCGAGCACTGCACGGAGGAGGAGACAAGGGAGGGAGCTGGAGTACCAGCTGACGTGACCGCAAGGTAAGTATTTTCTTTTCTTTTTGCAGGATTTTTTTTTTCATTAACAGTGCTGCCCCCTTTCCACAACCATAACTCCTTCTGGGCCACATTTACAGGTGTGCTGGGCCGCATGTGGGCCGCGGGTTGGACAACCCTGACCTAGGTCATCAATCATCATGTTTACCCCACCCCAATGTGTATACTCTATTGCATACCTTTGGGCATACATTATTGTCAATATCATTATCAATAAAGATACTCAAAAACACTTGTTAAATACCATTAGCAAAAAAGATATTGAAGAGCACTTATCCAAATACAGATCCCTAAGGTACTCCACTGGGAAAATGTCATTCTTCAAACAATATCCATTAAACCACATTTGAATACAATCCCAAGTATTGTAATTTATTTTAGCAGTGTTAAATCTAGATATGCTTTATCTACAGCTCTACCTTGATCTACTAGCTTAATCACTCAAAACCATTAACCATTTTCATGTTAAAGGCACAAATTGCTTCCCCAAACAAAAACAACCTAAAAATAATATTTTTTTTATTATTATAGTCAACTCATAAAAGATGGTCTTAATGCAATTGTTCTGTGCTAGAAGTTATGATAATTATGTGTATCTTTACTTTATTTGTAAGGTAGGTTATATTCAAATACAAACATTATTTCCTGCTTGGAAATAATAATGTGAAGCCAAATAGATCAACAGTAGCCAAAATTTATTAGAGTTTTGCATCTATATGCTCTGTACCTTACAGGCAGATTCAAATAAGAGCGGAAGAACCTTGGGCGAGGTTCCTCCATGAGATGTTTAGGGCCAAAACCTAAGCTTAGTAGATATTATATATTACAAAACGCTTCAGTAGGAGCTATGCATACCAAATTTTATCTTCGGCTTTTACAGATACCTGAACAACTCTAGACTACTGCTAATTTTTTCAGTCCTGGGGTGGCCTCCATGTGGTAAATTAATTATTTTTAACCAATCCTCGACATGTTTTAAAATTGAAGGCACAGTTAGTGCGGTGAAACGGTGTTGGATTGTGAGTCAGTTTCTTCTGGCTGCTATTAACACCTCCCAAGCAGATTTAGACTGTAGCCAGTTAATATTGCAGCATACATTTAAGAAGAACTCTCTTATCTTCATTGCTACTTTGCTAAAGATAATTAAACCACTTCTTATATTAGGCTGGATATACATTGTTTTTTTTAGTTAAGGACAACAGAGCTATATATCTGCATGCAATGTTATGATAACTGGTTACCTATTCATTTACTAATTATTGTTATTATTATTGTCCCTAATGTTTAATTAGATTTTTAATAAATGTGATTTATATTTTTGCAATGAACTTTTCCTGATGAGTGTTATTGTTTGGATCCAGCCATAGTTGGACCAGTTTATTTGTTAACATCTGAATCGCATTCTCTCCAAGTTGGATTTTCAGCGCAGTATATATATTTTTCCTCGTGCTGTCCTTTTTGGGATTTAGCAATATTTGTTTACAGCTGGGATTTGCTAATTAACTTATATAACATTATTAGAAGTCAGGAGTTTGGTGATAATACAAAGGTACATGGCAAGTGACAGTCACAGATCTCAGAGGTATTTAATAATATACTTATAATTTAAGCATTAGAGAATCATACATTATCCATTAGAATACTAAAAAAAAAAATATATATACAAGGAAAATATTACTTATATTTTTATATTTTATTTAAAAGAAATTATAACATAAAAAAATGCAAAAAGAGGAAGCGTTGTATGACGAAGGAGAAATAAATTTGCAGTATTAATTGGTTTGTGCAATTGTCATTTTTGTTTGCACTTATGTCATGTGATTAATTTTGGGTTCACAAGTTTATATTACAACAGATCAGGAAGGGTTTAAAGTTCACATATTTGATATTTTCTATTTGTGTCAGTTAATCCAAGATTATTATTGCTCAGTGATTTTTATAACACATTTTTTGCTTTGCAGGTAGTTCAAGAGATAGTAATTAAATTGTTAGAAATTAATAATACATATCAAATAATGATATATACGTATTCATATCCTACATACTTCTTTATTCCCTTTCCACAAAATTTGCCCATTTAGGGAAAAAGTGATAACCTATTGCTACCTACTGTTTTCCCGTACAGTGACAAAGAATGGATACGGAGGACATTTTTTTTTATCACAGCTTTAACTACAGCTCTTCCCTATATAAACTATTTATAAGAAAACTATTAAATTATTGACTTTCATGCTATTTTTTCCATTCAAAACGGACACTATAGGCTTTTTGGCTACATTTAAACTTACTTTGTGTATTTAGTTATGGGAACACTTTTTATAGAAACATTTTTACTGATAACATGCCCAGATTGATTCTTGTATAATAGTTTGGAGGTTAAATAATAAAGTTATTCTGTTATGCTGATTGTACAACTCTGAACATTACTATAATGCATTCATATAACAGTTTGCTGCTTCCAATGTATATGTAAGCAATTCTGGACTCTTCCAGGATAAAACAAAGCCAATATAAATAAGAGTAATAAAAGTGTTAACAAGTTAAGCCATGGGACAAAACATGATCTTTAAATGACAACATCATAATGAAAGCTCTGTGGTCGTGGTTTTGTCCCCATGTCAATACTGATTACTTAGTGTTCACTCCATTACATTCATTTTTGGCATACAGAGCATCAGCAAAACCAGACTTCTTGGCCAAGGGACATCTTGGCCCTATATCTGAATGTTAACTTTACTGTGTAATAACATCAAGTATAGTAATTAGTACTTCTTCAAAGCAACCAAAGTATGGTATCCTGTACATCACAGAATATCTCTGGTGACAAGACAACCCATTCCTATTACTGTATATAGAAGACATAATGAAGATCCACCTGTCTGAAAGTTTAAGAGCCTTCTCAAACTGAACAAATATTACACTCAGCCTATTCAGACCAATTACTCTCCCTCAACTTTCCAGTATAACAGCGCATTCAGTTTGCCCCAAAATTATAAGCGGATGGAAAGTAATGGTGGATCTTTCATCTGAAACCAAATTGTCAGTCTATTGTCCAACAAGACATGGATACTAATAAATATAATTCCCCTGAGAGGGCCCTCCCACTCATTAGCAATTTAATGGGAATTCCCAGGAACTAGCCAGGTTCGTGTAAAGGGTAAGTAAATTTGTGGAAGTGAAGCTGGAACCGGAATGCAGGATATAGACACTAAAGGGCAAGTTCTCACTTCCATGCATTCTAGCAAACAGGCACTACTTTATAACAAATGGTGATTATCCAGTGCTGTGGAAAAATAAAAGTACATTTAGGAATAAGAGAAACTAGTATGGAGCGGCTGAAAAGGAAAAAAAAAATGTTGCAATATTAATCCAGCAGGTTCATTAAGATTTAGGTTGGCACAAGCTGATTTGTCACAGGATGCATTCTCTTATTGATTCACAAATTTACACATAGTGAAATCTTGAAAATTTACAGTGTGGATAGGAATGACAGGGTTGTAAACCACAGTCTTGGCAGCCAACATCAGAGATTTTAAAATGATAGACCGAGTGTCTACCGCTGTCAAGTATATGAAGAATGAGACATAATTCTGGTTCAAGGTGACTTCCCAAAATGATTAAATCACTTAATTTATAACATAACTTAATCATTTGTTTCTAAGGTTTTTCTTTCCTTTTAACATCTAATTCTATCATCCATTTGGCTTTAACACACCAACTTAAATATACAGTAAAACACATGATTTCACTGGAAAGTGGAATGTGACCTCTATTAATCTGAACACTACTAATAAGATGTTCTTTTCTGATTAATTTAACCCTCACATTCTCGGATTAGATACACTATTTACACTTCTCTGTCACTCCGCATGCTGTTCTAATCTCTCAAATACCAAACATTTTAATTACTCAACACACACTACAGAATTGACAACCAAATTTATGACTTAGGGGAAAAAAAACATGATCAAATTACTTGAGTTAAATTGTGTAATTGGGCAACACAGATAATAGATAATTAGAACTGACTAAATAGAATGGATATTCTAAAACCAAAAAAGGAAGCGCATAGTAGCTTAAGTCCTACAATTTGAGGAAACCTTGCACCCATGTTTTTCTTGACATATACATCCTTCATTTCACCCTACTTGCAAACCAAGCATGGATACATGCAAAACACCCATGTACAGTGGTACTGAAAGCTACACACCTAACACAATTCTACTAAAGACAATCACATCAGTACTGGGAAAATTGTGATGACTTATGGAACACATCAGTAATTTAAACCGTTTTATTACAATAACCTGAACAATGACCTTAGAAATAAGAAATTTAGGTGCTGTACACCAAATTTCACAGTTGGCTCATGTTCCTCAAATCCAATACATTCATGATTTTAAATTAGCTATGTACTGTGGAACTAGCGAGATCACACAAAGTAAATACAAAGAAAATTCAATTTCAATATCTTGCTCTGCCCACCACTCACACATACACTTACCTTGATAAAAGGTCCGATATATTTTTCGGGTTCAATCTGCAAAAGACATTAAAGGGGAATATGAAACATCATCACCTCCTCCTTGTACATAAAACCCAAACCTGTAACTGACAATTAAAAAAATCCACCACCAAAAGGAGCCTGCATTCATTCCATGTGGAAAAATTATGAATTTGAGACACACAACTAGAATGAGTGCAAAAAACAACTAGAATGAATGCAAATATATACAGCGGATGGAAAAGGTATTGAACACATCAACAATTTTCTCAGTAAATATATATTTAATGTGGCTATTGTAAAGAAATTTACAATCAAATGTCAGCAACAACCTTTACAATGCACACATACAAAGAAATCAAACCATAGATGTCCATAATTTAAGGTTTTGTGTAATAATCTGAAATGTCACAGGGAAAAAGTATTGAACACGCTTGTTGAAATGTATTTAATACTTTGTAAAAAGCCTTTGCTGGTAATAACAGCTTTAAGACTCCTCCTGTATGGAGAAACTAGTCACATGCATTGCTCAGGTGTAATTTTGCCCCATTCTTCAATGCAAATAGTCTTCAAATGTTGAAGGTTCCATGGGCTTCTTCTATGAACTTTGATCTTTAGTTTTTTCCATAGATTTTAAATTGGATTAAAGTCAAGTGAATGGCTGGGCTATTCTAGCAGCTTTGTTTTCTTTATCTGAAACCAATTGAGAGTGTCCTTGGATGTGTGTTTGGGATCATTGTCTTGCTGACATGTCCAGCCTTGTTTCATCAACTGCATCCTGGAAGATGGCAGCAGAGTTTTATCAAGAATGTCTTGGTACATTTTTTCATTAATCCATCCTTCAATTATATGCAGTATGCCAGTACTGTGTGCAGAAAAAAAGCCCCACACCATAATGTTCCCACCTCCAAACTTCACTGTTGGTATGGTGTTTTTGGGTAGCTGTGCAGTGCCATTTCTCCTCCAAACAATGTTCAGTTTTGCTCTCATCTGACCACACTATATTCTCCCAGTATTTCACAGGCCTGTCCAAATGTTCTTTAGAAAACTTTAAACGAATTTCAACATGTTTTTTCTTCAGCAAAGTAGTCGTGCATACAGGCCATGGCGGTGGAGTGCATTACTTATAGTTTTCTTTGAAACAATTGTACCTGCTAATTCCAGGTCTTTCTGAAGCTCTCCACAAGTGGTCCTTAGCTCTTGGACAACTCTTCTGATAATTTTTTTCACTCCTGTGTCAGAAATCTTGCGAGGTGAACCTGGTCGTGGCCGGTTTATGGTGAAATGATGCTCTTTCCACTTCCAGATTATGGCTCCAACAGTGCTCACTGGAACATTCAGCAGTTTAGAGATCCTTTTGTAACCAAGACCATCAGTATGTTTTGCAACAATAAGGTAGCAAAGGTCTTGAGAGAACTCTTTGCTTTTACCCATCATGAGATGTTTCTTGAGGGACACCTTCACAATGAGACACCTTTTACAGGCTATCAGTTGCGGCTGAATCAGCTGGCAGGTTTGCTTTCTAATTACTGAAATAATGCAGCTGGTGTCTTGGCTTTCTATGCCTTTTTACATGTGTTCAATACTTTTTCCCTGTATCATTTCACATTATTACATAAAACTTAAATTATTCACATCTATGGTTTGATTCTTTGCATGTGTGGACTGGAAGAGTTGTTGCTGATATTTGGTGTAAATTTCATTACAATAGCCACATTAAATATATATTTACTGAGAAAAATCTTGATGTGTTCAATACTTCTTTTACCTGCTGTAGGTGAAAAGGTGAAAACATCATAAAGTACAATAGAATAATGTTAGAAACAAACAGGAGTCTGTACTCTCACCAACTGCAAGACTAGCACTTCCAATTTATTATCAAAACCATTAGTACAGTTTGCAACATTTCTGTATTCAATACGCAATTTATGAACTAAATTACGGTATGTTAAAATGACCCATATGCTAAATTTGGAAAGTTTGGAATATTTTTTAGATTACTTTAATTTCCATTAATACCCCAACATGAAATATTTACTGTAAATCTCAATATTCGAGTGTGATTGAGGGAATAAAATTAGCTCACAATTGCAGATGGTCTTAAAATCAACTACTATAGGAAGCAATGGTCTTGAAGGGAATCATTTACAACTCTGGTACAAGTTGTTTGTGCTTTAACAATTAATATTGACCACAATATTGATTTAGACAATCAATTGGAAGCATGTTATGAATGTCAGATTTCCACAACATACACCTGTATCACCTTTTCATCAGTTTGGAAGAAAGTGTTGTATTATCAGGGAACAGAATTCTAGATAGAGATAAAAACACAAGTTTCTTGTTTTTGTTTCACGTAAACATTTTTGAAGCAGTTCCTCTCAGAAATAAAATGGTTTCATATTGTAATATAAACTCTGCATTTGAAGCTATAAGTATGCATTGTATATAACAAGATACTGTATATAGAATTGGGCTGCATTGCATAATCCAAAAATATATACAGATTATGTAAATTTTCACATAAAATTAATTGTTACATTCCTATCCTGGTCAATGCAGCATTATTTTTAGTTTTACACACTCATTATAGACAAAACAGTAATAGCATAAAGGACGATATGCCTTGATCACAGCAAAATTTATACTGATAACATCCATTCTGTTAGTGTCAGCGTATAAAAGGTTCATCAAAAAGATCAACTTGGTTATGGACCCCTTGCTGATTTAAGAAATATATTATCTGTAGGGTTTACATTTCACACAGTAATATGCACTATCGAGATAATGGGAAACAAAGTTAACAGTCCAACTTGGCTGCTTAAAATCTCAAGTAAGGACCGTGTTAAAAAGTCCCTTGTGTCAAACCTTTTATCGCTTTAAATTTCTGCCTGCTGATTTGTCTACTTTCTATTACTTGCCTGCACTGCCTAATAATCAGTGCTAATAAGTGAATAAATAATTGGACTAGGAAATATAAAATAGTGATCGTAGAACCATCGTAACTTAACACAGAGTACTTCTCTTAATACACGTACACATTTACATACCATCAATGACCAATTTATTAAGTACACCTTTCTAGTACTGGGTGGATACCCCTTTGCCCCAAAAACAGGATGAATTTATTGTGGCATGAATTCAACAAAGTGCGGGAAACATTCCTGGGAGATTCTGATCCATCTTGACATTATGGTCCCTGTTGATATGATAGTATCATGCAGTTGCTCTGTATTCGCCAGCTGCACATTCATGCTGTGAATCTCCCCATCTGCCACATTAGTGTACACTGTACTCATTGTCATGTTCATGGAACCAGCTTGATATGACACATACCTTGTGACATGGTGCATTATCCTGCTGGAAGTAGCTATTAGAAGATTGGTAGATTGTGGCCATAAATATATGCACATATTCAGTAACAACGTTCAGGTGTGACATTTAGGCAATGCTCAATTAGTATTAAGGGGCCTAATGTGTGCCAAGAAAAAAAAAACATTCCCCCCACAACATTATACCTCCACCACCCCCTTCATTGTTGATACAAGGCAGGATGGATCCATGGATGGTTTTATGCCAAATTATGACCCTACCATGTGTATGTCACAGCACAAATTGAGAAAAAACAAACCAGGCAATATTATTCCGATCTTAAACTGTCCAGTTTTGGTGAGCCTGTGTCCACTGTAGCCTCAATTTCCTGTTCTTAGCTGAAAGGAGTGGAACCCAGTGTGGTCTTCTGCTGCAGTAGCATCTCCTTCAAGGTTCAAAGTACTTTGCATTCAGAGACGCTCTTCTGCATACTACGGTTGTAATGTTATTTGAGATACTTCATGTCAGCTTGAACCAGTCTGCCAATTCTCCTCTGACCGCTCTCATTAACAAGGCATTTTCACCCACAGAACTGTCACTCACTGGAGGTTTTTGGTTTTGTGCACCATTCTCTATAATCTCTAAAGTCTAGTGTGCATAAATATCCCAGGAGATCGACAGTTCACCCTGTCCGGCACCAACAAGCATTCCATGATCAAAGCCACTTAGGTTACATTTCTGGTGTTGGTCTGAACAACAACTGAATCTCTTAAAGATGGCTGCATGGTTTTTTCCACTGAATTGCTGCCACATGATTGGCTGATTAGATATTTGCATAACAAGCAGGTGTACCTAATAAGGTGGCCACTGAATTTATAAACAGTATATATACACATACATAAAATGGATGTGGGCTTGAAGTGGTGATAAACAAATGAGAAAAATAGTTGGCACCTCAACAATGTAAATTAATAGCAAACTGATCAAACTATCAATATATCTCAATTATAAAAAGTATTAGATCATAATATTATTTATTAGTGTCATTAAATGTGAAGATTAAGTGTAAATTAAGAGGGTCATAAGATTTTCATATTTAAGACTTCTTGATCAGACAGAAAAAATCATGAAAAATCTTACCTCGAAAATTAAATTTTTTATTAAATTAATTCATCCCATAGACACAAGAGTTCAAACATCAGATTTTAAGTTCAAATTATTTTATTTAAAACTAACAGAGTATAGATTGGAGGGACTGTGGAGATGTGGACCCTCAAAATATTTATCTGCCTCATCCTCCCGAGAGAAAGGTCTATGTCAGAATGGCTGAAATTTGGAACAAAGAAGTATGGCCAAGAATTTATCTAAATTAATAGTGTGTTCTGAAGCCAAACAAACCGAGATATAGCGGATACCTGGCAGGGTTTACACAAGATATGGAGCAGGATTCTTAGGTACAGCTGTGCAAATATGCACCTTTGAGCAATCAATGTTAGTAAGTATATCTCTGTGTCCAGGAGGGGCTCTAAAATGCCATATTGAAAAGGAAGAGGCACATGAAATATTAATCTAGGTGTCACAAACTGAACAAGTATCTGAAAAACTGGAACAAAATCAGCAATTAATTATAAGAGTGATCTTTGCTGGGCTTAATTCATCAACAACTTCATATATACACCAAAGTAAAACTGATGACAATAAAGCAACTGTTTATATAGTCCAAAAGAGAACACATGCATCCTAACTATCTTCACAAATATTACCGTATTAACGCGAATATATTTTGAGCGCTCGTTTTTCCAGGGATCTCGCTAACAATTGAATACCCCCCTTAAAGTCTGAATTGATACAGTGGGCTTTTCCAAGCTTTTGGTAGCCGATTCAATAATCATCAAGAAAATGGTGGCTAATGGATGCATAATTTGAAAGAAAGATCTCATAAAATAACCTAACTTTCTATAATTTTTCTGGGCAAAATATTTTATACCCACAGCACAGAGTAATCAGCATGTTATATGGAATCAGTCGCTTTGGGTGTGTGTCGTAGCATGCAGGTGGAATCAGTTGCTTTGAGTATCCATTGCAAGTAGTATGGTGGAAGAGGGGAATCAGGCATCACAGGCCTAATATAAATCACTGTATAAGATAACATATCTGTATACGTTTTAGTTGTAAGAACTTCTTATATAAAAATAAAATTGTGCACAGAATCTACTTTCTGGGACACACAACAGTTCAACATACTGTAGAACTAGCAGTGAAGTGTTGTGGACCTGATTTCACAGCTGTATTTCCAGGGAGTGATACCAGACTGCCTGGAATTCAATTTTGGATAAGCAAATTTTAAGTACTTCAGGTATGTCCTCTTTTTCATATATACGTTCCTCAAGTTATGCATAGGGAATTTTAGAACGGATTTATAGAATCACTGAGAACAGACACATGGCCGATTAGAACACCTCTCGTTATACCCAAGGCCATGCTGTCTGATTATGTCCCCCAGTGGTAGCATGTATACAGCATAACACAGGGCATCAGAAAGAACTGTAGCACTCAACATAATAGGGTAATTGCTTCAGATGAGTGCACTTTAGATGACACTCTTAGACCTGCCAGTGAGAAAAGACGAATGACTTTGTCAATTAGTCAGTAGGGGTTCTACAAGAATCGCATGATTTACTGTCAAATGCTGTGGAAAAGCCTACAAGGATTGAGATTAAACAATAACCTCTTCCTTGCTCCAAAAGCATATGGATCAAGAATATTTAATTACTATGTTACATCCAGAACTGTGACTGAAATATCAAGATTTGAAAGGCGGTCCTCCACTGGATTGATCAAGAACCTAAAAAAAGAATGTTTAAAAAGGTTTTTTTTTAGAAGAAGGAAAGCAACTTTCATTATTAGTTCTGGAAAGATGCCTGTCTCCAAATAGTATCGAGTCAATTGTAACAATGCTTCCAATTAGAAGACGTGCCTTGCCAGGAACTGGACCACAGATAGTTCCCACAATTATCTTCTACACCCACGTCAACCAAAACTATGAGGAACAGCTTCCTCATTTGCAAACCTAGCACCTTGTTAGTCATTTGATGGCACTGATAGGGCACAAAAGTTGAGTATTGTGAGATTACCACTCCACTTCACATATGGTCCTGTGTTGAGGAGTAGATCAAAGGATAATGAGTTGGGACAGCAGCTTCTAAATGGATCTGTATCTTCTTTCTACCAGGTCTCTTTGACACATGTATGCAAGATTTGATGTTTGAATAAGATCTGTAATGAAAGAGTTCTTGTTCCTTATCAATCTGATCTTACATAGGACAGTCCTGAAAAGACAGACCAATAGTTTTGAGGTAGTGTTCTTTCTATTTATTGTGGAATCAGATATTGTGTATAAGATATATTAATTATTTTTCTATGAACACTCCACTGGAGAATTATCCTTTGGGAATGAAGAGTTATTAACCTTTATACCTTGTCAGACGTCCATACCCATAGGCATTGCCTCTGCCCCACTTCCTATCTTGTGTGGAGCAGGGTGACATATTCTCCTCTTTGTTGTGTGACATCATAGCTCAGCACCGTACTCCAAGCCCATTACCAAAATGGAGGAGCAGCAGTAATCAGTTTCACAAGTTAGATTCTGACAACTGAACATTGAATTGCAATATATACTATCACATGCTGTTCAAATACTACCTGCTCAAAATTTACACAAAATACTTTGTATTTCAATGATGTATCCATGTTACCAAGACTGAGATACAAATTAATTGTCAACAGAAGTAACTTTATATAGTCTGCACTAAAGTTTGCTTAGACAATTGATCGATGAAACCCAAAACGAATCTTTTCAGTGCACCGAACATGTATATATCCCGTAATCTGCATTATACAAACTATGAAAGCTCATTTTAGATGAGCAGTTCAAGCAGTTCTAGATAAAAACTCTAGATCAATTTCAAGTTTTTTTCCAGGTAGCACAAACCTCACTTGTATTACCCTGCTTGCTCCCTGCTGTACAGTGTTACAATAAAGCACAGACCATAATATGTCAATTATAATAGTCTTGGTTTCCACCAGTTACAAGAGTTAGAAAAAAAGCAGCAGACTTAATACATGTGCAGCCTGGGAAATCTCTTTCTATCAGCAGCAACAAATTGACTGTGATAAACAGCATCCAAAATAATAGAAGTGCCAGCGAAAGCTGCCCCAAAACAAAGATACAGAGAATACACATATATTAACCTACTAAAAGTCACTTAGCAAAAATAAGTCACTTGGGCTTCCAACCAGGCAGTGTTTTCAAAAATAATGTTAACCTCTTGTGACAGAAATAATATTCACGGCAGATGTTACACACAATTGCAACTAGGGACCCTAAGCAGAGTAACTTCAATTTTAGATTAATAAAATTGATGTTTTACATGACTTACTACCCTATAATAATCTCGTAACATAGCTGCATAAAGAATGAACACTACTAGTTTTAGTACCAAATTGATCATTCACTTGTTTAAGCCGTTTAATTCTGTAAATAAGTATTTAGATGCAAGTCTCATCTACAACATTACACTTCTAGTATTAAACCAGAGTGGCTCTTATCTTAGTGGTGATTCTGTAAATACAAGTTTCCTCAAGTTTGTTACTATATCTGTACTCTACAATGTACACATTTGGTCTACCAGGTAATTGACTGCAGCTCACAATGGGATCAAAATATGGGTTGTTCCATTTTTGTAGACACTGTAGTTTCTAGGCAGTGCTGCATTAGATTCATTATTTGAAATTGCTACAACTTCACCACAGTGATGTCAGTGTACCAAATGACACGCCCTGCTCCCGCAGGTCACAAATTCTACCGCAGAAGCAACATTTATTGGAGTGCAACCATTATAATAATTGCAAGAACTGTTTGATGGAAGTGAGCAATTTTTGTATTTTAAAAGCAAATAAGGAGAGGTAAATTTCAGGGGCAAATGAGAGAGCAAGAGGGAGTGTAAAAACAAACACACAGGGGGGGGGGGAATCAATTGGAAAAAAAAGAGCCATAGGGAGAGGACAAACATGCACAAGAGAGCGAGTAATAGGGAAGGGAAAGACCAGCAAAAGAGCGAGCTAAAGGTAAAAATGAATGAGGGCAAGAAAGCAAGTGAAAGGGATTGAGAAGGGTATTGAGGGCGAAAGGGAGAACAAAAGACAGGGGTCAAGAGAGAGCCAGGAGAGCGGACAGACAGACAGTGAAGAGAAAACAAAGTGAGCAAGAGATGGGGGAGAGAGCGAGCAAGAGGTTGGGGAGAGAGTGAATGTATATTAGTAGGGACAATACATGCCGAATGTGTAAAATAGAGCTCAATTAAATTTAAATTGAAGTCTTAGATTGGACATTCTTTGTCTCTGGATGTATTTTGCCTTTCCTAATTTCTACACATTACACTGTAGAACAATTTCAAAATGAATTATGGTCATTCAAGAGTGCATAAACCAGTTTACTAAATGCAGAAAACATAATATACACACACACACACACAAACACACACACACACCATTGTAAATGTGTATATACGCCAAAGAAACAGGACTGTACTGTTGCAGATTTTCCTTTTAGCACATCTAATATATAATTAACGTCTTAATACATTTCCTAATGTGCAATTATGTGCAGTTCAATTGTGGGCTGAGACATGACAATAAGTCCTCATTTTGAAATCTTTCTGCACAACTATTGTTTGTTACCAGCGTACAAATTACAAATTGTATTTTAACATTTTGCCTAATTGTGTAGTAGTTCAATTTCAACAACAAAAACAATAAAAAATTTTAAAAACACAGTAAATAAAAGTGTTTTTCCACATTAGTAAATACCCCTGGTTTACACAGTGGGCCTCATTTCAAGGTTGGACACATTTGGTACTCTGAAAAGCATGAATAAAAATATTGTACAAGAAACCCCTCAACTCACACGTGCATGCTGAGCCACATGTATCTCAAGATAAGTCAACTCAGTATTTCTGCGCAAGTCACGCACATGTATATACATACTCCCAACAGTAGCATAGAGATGTGACTTGACAATATTACTAGCAAGTGTGAAAGTCACATTTTACATATAAAGAAATATAAATACCTCCACATCCGTATTTTACTGCTTAAACATCCAATGGGAATCTTCTTTACAGTTCAAATAGAATTGATATAAATGTGAATAGATGGCCATGACTAGGTATAAAATAGTCACAATGCTAATCATCATCACCATTTATTTATATAGCGCCACTAACTCTGCAGCGCTGTACAGAGAACTCACTCACATCAGTCCCTGCCCCATTGGGGCTTACAGTCTAAATTCCCTAACACACACACATAGACTAGGGTCAATTTTGTAATCAATATCAGCTGGAGGGGTCAAAAGGTAAAAAGCCCATCAAAAGTGGCTAGATAGTGCTGCTAGTGCCATCACACATTTTTACATCAGGCCTCCTCCAGAACCCGCAAAAACACTTCTCCCAGACAAATTGATGTATGTCCACCTCTAAATGGGTTTCAGTGTCTCAAATGTGAACCATTTATGGAGTGGCCAACTACATCCTAAGAATCACTTCTGGTGTTTGTTGTAGAAGCATATCTGCAGAACGTTAGAAAAATTGGGGCCCATATGGTCAGAGCATGCGAAAATAGATGCATGTAAAGAAAAGCAAACAAGCATATTTGCACGCATATGTGCATCTCAAAGGTGAACGTCAAATTACCCTATCTGTACACAACATAATGTAATGAAGTGTCATATGCACAAGACATACAAATATTAATACATTTGAGTTAGTACAAATAAACTAAATACACAAGTATGTCCTTTTATCCGTCTTTCCTGTAGTAGTCCAGATTGAAATGTCAGTTACGTAATGTAAATAGACTGCTGTGACTAGATTTAATATAGATGCAAGACAAATGATTTCAGGGCTGGAGGAGCAAACTGCCATTAAAAAGTGGATCGATTGTGCTGTTGATAGTCATCATGATCACGTATCGTTTCACCAGCCCTGTAGTACCTGCAAAAAGATGCGCCCCCTAAAATGATGTTTCCACATTTAATTGTGTATCAATTATGAGAACACGTCTTAACTGTATGCCTTTATAGGCTTTAGACATCACCTATATAGAAAAATGTATATATAAACATCCATATGTATATTTTGCGTACATATTCAGCTCAATTTTAAATGAGGCCCCTTCATAACTTGATCACAACACAGAATCAAGTAAGCCAGATGTTATGGCCATTATCTTTTATTGGCCATCCAATCAGGTGCCTTGCTCGCAACATCCTAAGCAGACTTCTAAGGGTTGTTAGCAAAATTTGGGTTGGATGAACAATGAATCCATTTATCCCAATTCCCCTGAGATTTTAGAGTGCAAGACACACATACTGCTTATATTAGCTTTATTTTTGTTTATTTATATTGTGCCAATCATATTACGCAGATCTGTAAAATAACGTGTAATCACTCACATTAGTCCCTGTCCCACTGGAGCTTACAATCTAAATTCCCTACTACAAATGCAGACTAGGGTTCCTCCTGTCAGAAACCAATAAACCTACCAGTATGTTTTTAGAGTGTGGTAGAAAACCGAAGCCCCCCCCAGAAGAAACTCATGCAAACATGGGAAGAACATCATCATCAGCTATTTACCGTATATAGTGCCACCATTTCCGCAGATCTGTACAGAGAGCTCACTCACATCAGTCCCTGCCCCATTGGAGCTTCCAGTCTTAATTTCCTAACATATGTGCACACACACAGACACACATTCTAGGGTCAATTTGATAGCAGTCAATTAACCTACTAGTATGTTTTTGGAGTGTGGGAGGAAACCAGAGCACCCGGAAGAGACCCACGCAAACACGGGAAGAACATACAAACTCCACACAGATAAGGCCATGGTTTGGCAATCAAACTCATGACCCCAGTTCTGTGCATCAGAAGTGCTAACCAATAAGACGCTGTGCTGCCCATACAAACATGTGTCACCTGTTTATCTCTCTCTACTCTTATTCCTGCCTGTGCTACACGAAAGAACAATAGATTTATAGGCTTTCTTGCCAACTACTTCATTATTTTTTTTACTTGACTAGTCCCATGCCAATAACTTTTATCACTTCTATTTAGGCAATCTTTTTAATTATAAACTTTAAAGAAGTTCTGCAGAGAGTCTGTAATGACAATCGGAGATCTGGCCATTTCATAGCCACAAATTAAAGCAATATATAAGCTCAGTCTCGGTAGAAAACAGCATTGTTGCAGTATGATTGAATGAAAATGGGTTCATTTTAGACAAAAAAAAAGTCTGACATTGTGGGTCATATTCATCTTTGACCGCAAGGGGCACACAAGTTGTTTTTTTAAAATTGGCACGGAACTTGACCTCAAGATGCATATTAACTTGAATCTGGGTATAAGTATGCCCTGCCTAAACAGTAATTGTTGGATGTTAGCAGACAAAACAGACTACAAGATACACATATGCAATATAATGTCCCATCAGAACGCATGCAAAAAACTAAAATAATGATTATAGATTATATATATATATATATATATATATATATATATATATATATATATATATATATATATATACACACACATACACACATATACACACACACACACATACAGTCGCATGTATATATAAAAGAAATTACCAACTCATAATACTATACTCACGAATTAAAATATGCAAATTAAAAATATTTTTTTATATTAAATACATAAATCAGGCTGTTCTTAATGTCTACTGCACATACCATGCGTTTATGTATATAATCTTCCTTGCATGCACATTTGCTTTGCATTCTAGTGGCACGCATACATGTAGTTTTTAATACAAAGATTATCAGTTGACAATTACACCTGCCCTGTAGCTGGTGCAAATGATATGGCTAAAAAGCTTGCAATTAAGAGAAACCAGAACTTGAATCGTTCGCATCTGCCTTGGCATGCCCTGACTGTACATTGCCTACAGTCGTCCATCTCTCCAACCCCTGTGCTGCCCTTCAAGATGTAGGCACTCGCAAGTATAAATTGCATTCAGACATGAATTCATTGCAATTGCGCTCATTGGCGTAAGGTCAGTTTCTAAGCATGTGCAGAGCTATTTCATGCAAGATAAGGCACGCAAAAGGGAATTACTTCTGAAGATGAATCAGGCCCTGTACATTTATGCATAGACATATTTTGGTTTGCTTTTCACTAGACCTTCTTTTGGAGTATAAAGATCATCATTTAAAGCACACTGACATGAGCACATAGCTTACTGCACTCTCTATTGTCCCTAATATAGATATATCAGTTAGGGTCACCTACAATACACATTTCAGCAGGTCTTCAGTTTATGGCAGTAGATGAATTTTTTGAAAGAAAAAAAAATCTGAATAACCCATGAAGTAAATTGGTCCAGATCCTCAGAGAAAGGGGTAATGGGGATGCGCTATAAAAAAAAACATCAGTTTACTTCAAGCTATTATTTTAGCAGAGAGATTTTTACCCCCAACATTATTTTCCTTTCAGTAATTAGACATTCAGAACAACAGAACCTAAAGAGACAAATGACAACCTTTTTAGGCTGAATGTTATTTGTGAAAACAGAGTACAGGAAGATACAGTTGTGATAGACTTGGCGCCTTTGATTAACCAGCAAACATTTTAGAGGAAATAAAGGAAATTGCCACCCTGCCCTGCTTAAAACATCAAAGAATGTAAAAAGCATAACCCAGACAGTTAAACCAGTTTTCTGAAACATCTTAGGCTTTGACTGAAACAAAGAATAAAAAATTAAACTATAAGCTTACAAAGTGTTGAGACATAATTTCATTTAGATTTTAGACACTGGCAAATAATCAGTTGTGTATGGCTAGGTTAACTGATCAACTGAAGTGTCAATGATCTTGCACAAACCTACATCTGTTAACAATCAGCAGCTGTAAATTCCTATTGAGTTCAATTTGCTGTAAACTAATCTGCCAAGTTTCATCTGATTTTTGGATCAAAGACTGGGCAGTTTAAACCTATCATCTTAAATCTATTCTGTCAAGTGATACTTCAAAGTTATCCATTTGTCTCCATATCTCTTTGGCCTGCTTTTCTTTGAGGATAGTGCATGCTAACAAAATGAAAGGAGGGGTCCTCATTTCTCACGTGATCAATACTTTGCATTTGTAATGGACACTTTGAAAAAACATTGGTTCTGTATATGTATTTCGTTAAACTTACATATGTGAGATTCCATATACAAACTCAGGGTGCGCACCCTCTTTGTGTGTTTATGCGTGTTTTTGAGACCAATCTGTGTTTCAGAGTCTATCTAGGTATGTATACATAGTCTTTATTCACTCTTCCACTTCTGCCCAATCCACTGGATTTCTGACAGATCATGGGAATTGGTTCGGTAGAATATCTGTGCAGTAGCGTACAAATGAGGTTCACCTCTCAATATGTAGTATGCATTATCTTAGGCTTTAAGACTAACTCATACTTGCCTACTCTCTCCGTTTGTCCAGGAGATTCATTACATTTTGGGTAGTTCTCCTGGATTTTTGGGAGAGTGAGTCTTTGTACAGCAAACCACCTGCTTACTAATGAATTGGGCGGTATGTGGACTTCAACGTCCAAACTCACCATGAATTCATTTTGTCCAACCAATGAGGCACAAGAACGTGATCTCAGCATTTCGCCATGGGAGCAGGTCTACAATTACATTGCTACTTGATCATGGAGGAGAGATAATTGAAGTTAGCAATTAAAGACTAAGTACAGATACCTAGCTATGTAGATTTCACTTCTCTAGAAGTGAGATGTTCTTCTAGACAATAAACACATTATTCAAAGCACACTTACAGTATCTTATAGCTTAAAGTTCTCCATAACATCCCTATAGCAGTTAGGGTATCTAATATTAAAGGTTCAGCAGTTTATTTAATAAATTAAATATTCTGTATTTCATATAGAAATTGTGCCACATTCTTAAAGAATGACTGAGTAGATCCCAACCAGGACACATGTTTATGTCAAAAAGGTTCACTAGCGAACCCCAAAAAGTACCAATCCACAAGGATTCTTTACATGCGCAAATGCTTGTCTGCGAAATCAGTCCATATCTAAATTTGTGGGGTTGTGAATGAACCTGAAAATGTACATGATGGAGAGAGTGAAAATGTCACTTCCCAGCCTAATTCAACTTTTGGACCACCCCATCATACTTGTTTTAGTCTTTATTCATCATGACTGTCTTTATTACATGTGTCACTTTGGTGGTGTTAATGTTTCTATTATATTTCTCAAAGTGCACCTTGGAATGTGCACAATGTGCCTTATCAAAATGCAAGTTTTGAGCAGTTTGACAACACAATTCCATCTGCTGTGAAAAAAAGGCACAGTCACCAGCAAAATATGGAATTGCTACCTAAATGTGTTTTCTCTAACCCCAGCAGCTAATTTAAATAAATCCATCCTGCGAAGACTTGTTTTTCCTCTTAAGTGCAAAACGAGGCCTATTGATTCGCCAATCGACACTTATCAAGGGATGTCCAATCTGCCCTACTCACTGGAAAATACAATCTTTTGTAGCCCTGTAGATGCCACCATTATTTCCCACAAATCCATAGTATTAACATTAAGATTAGCGATGCGCAGGCTCGGTTTTTAGAAAACGTAGCCCCCTGGAATTTAGCACATCCGAGTACCAAGCCGAGATGGCTCGGTACTCTCCTGCTTCCTCGGATCGGACTACGAGGCGAAACGTCATTGTCGCGTTGTCAGATCTTGCGGGTTTTGGATTACAAAAGTAATCCCCAGGAGATCCGGCGCCATTACTCACACAGACACAGGAAAGTTAGCATCATTTTTGTCACTCTCCAGTCACAAATCTTATTCTATTCTGCCCCACAACACCTAAATCAATGCCTGGCAGTGTGTACTCTACTCAGTTGCCATTTGCTTAAAAAATCATATATTGTATTCAAATTGCACACTGTAGTGTGTGTGTATACTATATGACAGCGCTATTCACAAAAACACTGACTGGTGGGGTGTACTCTACTCAGCTGTCATTTGCTGAAAGAAAGCATATATTTTATTCAAATTGCATGCTGATCTAGGGCCTGATTCATTAAGGAACTTAAATTAACAAGTTTCTTATTTAAGTCTCCTGGACAAAATCATGTTACAATGCAAGGAGTGAAAATTAGTTTTCTGGTTTGCACAAGTTAAATACTGACTGTTTTTTCATGTAGCACACAAATATCAACTTTGAATTTCAGTGTACAAATAAGCTATCAAGTATTTGGCCCCTAGTGAGTGTAGTTGACAGTGTTGTTTCCAAAAATCACTGACTGGCGGTGTGTACTCTACTCAGCTGCATAAATTTGTCATTCGTGGAAAGAGTTTAAACATTTTTCAAATATTTGGACAAATTGTGTGTGTTCAAAGATCATGATCAGCCGACAAAAGAGCTTGCTTGGAAAAGTCACAAATCCCTGAGGAGAGTCTATCCACGAGTGCTATGTGTGAGCCTGACCTTTCTGATACTGTACTCATGAAGAAGCCTCCTTTCACCATTTCTACATATGCGTGGATGAACAGCACAAGTATAACTGGAGATATAGAAATGGACGATGCCACTTTGGATTTGCAACAGTATGAGGTGGATATTTGTGTAGCGACGGCACGAATGAGGATGTTGATGAGGATGTTTGTGTAAGTCATGCACCAGTGGAAGCAGTTCTTAACAGCGATAATAAGAAGACCATTGACATGCCAGGGCATAAGACCAGAAAATCTACCTCTTATGTGTGGAATTAGAATTACCCAAATCCTGACAATAGCTGTCTAGCCATTTGTAAAGCCACAGTCAGTAGAGGTAGGGACGTTAACCTTCTAGGAACCTCATCCATGTTACACCATTTGGAGAGAGTTCACAGCAAGCTTTTGGTAAAATCTGAAAGTTATGCTAAAAAAATAACAAGCAGTCCAGCATCAGCTAGTTCCATTCTCTCAGCTAGATCCCAGCACCTGCAATCTACAACGCCAACACCTTCATCATCAATATCCTCTCTAGTGATCGGAGTTAGTCCTGTATCCAAGTCGCTAAGGCTAGATGACTCATCCCTTAATCAGGATTCCTCAGAAGAATCCTTGAGAGTTAGGCCCGCTTCTGGTGCTGAGGATGGATCTTCATCCCAGAAGCAGACCAAAAAGAAGACTAATAGTAGTTTAAAAAAACCATTTGACTGTTAAACAATCGTTTGCCAGAGGAAGCAAGTATGACAGCTGTCACCCAGTCGACCAGTGGATCAGAGGCACCATGGCGACTATGTTAGTATTAGGTCTAAGTCTAATAACCAACATAAATGCAGTATGTTTTAGAAAGTTAATTGAGGTCCTGTGTCCCCATTACCAAATTCCATTTCAACACAATTTTACTAGACAAGCAATTCCTCATCTTTACCAGCAGGTTAGAAAAACCTTAATTATTGTGTATTAAAATACATTCTACCCACGGTACACAACTACAGATATGTGGACAAGTAGAACGGGGCAAACAAAAGATTTTATGGTTGTGACATTCACTGGGTTGGTAAATCAACATCAGCAGCAGGAACAGCAGCAGTATCTAACAAACACCACCAGCTCTTTCAGAGCCAGGCTACTCTGTGTATCACCGGCTTCACTAAGAGGCATACTTTCAACCTGTTAGAAAAACTAATGGATGTCATTGCAACATGGCTTATCCCGCTTGGACTCTCCTTAGGATATTTGATTGCTGATAAAGCCACAAATATAGTGAGAGCATTACAGCTGGGTGTATTCAATCACTTTCTGTTATGCTCACACAATCAACTTGGTGGTACAGAGCTTTTTAAAAAATGACAGGAACGTACAGGAGATGATGTCTCTGGCCCAAAAAATTTCGGGACATTGTCGGCATTCAGCAACAGCATGTAGGAGATTGCAGCAGCTGCAAAAAGAATTGAATTTTCCCTGCCATTAACTGAAGCAAGAGGTGGTAACAAGTTGAAAGTCCACCCTTTATATGCTTCAGAGGATGGAGGAACAGCAAAAAGTCATCCACGCTTACTCAACAAGCCATGATATTGGAAAAGGAGGGGGAATGTACTTTAGTCTAACAAAGTGGAGAATACTTTCCGTGTTGTGCAAGGTACTGAAACCATTCGAAGTAGTCACCTGCGAAGTGAGTTCAGACACTGTTAGCTTGAGTCAAGTGATTCCCGTAATTAGAAATGTTGGAAAAGCAGCTCGGGAATTTAAAGGAGGAGCAATTCCGCTAAGTAGATCATTCTTTTAGATAAAGTACTTTGTTCACGTCGCCAAGATCCAATGGTTATCAACATCTTGAAATCAGATCACTACATTTTGGCGACCGTGTTGGATCCTAGATTTAGGAACTATGTCTTCTCTTTATTTCCAACCGACCCAGATCTCAAAAGATGCAATGAGCTCTTGCAATGAACAAGTTGACAGCTCAAGTGGTACATAACAGGACATAGTCTCCTTCAGTTTCTCAGGCAACTGCTGCTAGGAAAAAACTTGGCTTTCCCAAGAGACCCAGTGGTGATGCACATGATTTAGCACAACATTTTGATATTTGGTCTGGTCTAAAAGAATTGCCCAAAAATCGTGACACCTGTGCCGTAACTCCACCTGATCCTACTATCAACATACAAACAATGGTGGAAGATTATTTTAATGACAGCATACAAATAGACACGTCCAACAGTCCCTTTACATACTGAGAGAAGAAAAAGGCAATTTTGAGACCCATGTACAAACTCGCTTTGCAATACCTAAGCTGCCCACCCTCCAGCAGAGCTGGGAACTTTGTCAGCGATGGGCGCAAGAGGATACTTCCTAAAAATGTGGAAAACATGAAGTTCAACAAAATGAACTACAAATTCCTTTATCAGCTATTACATCAAAGTGCAGAGATTTCTGTAATGGTGGATTCCAGCGGGAATGAATATTAATTATTAATTAATATTGTGTGAGGATGATTGTGACAGGATGGACCGCCTATGCCACCCTGTCTATTGTTGCTGCAAACCGGCTGGGCATACTTTGCTTTTGTTATTCCAAATACGCCCCTCCTGCCGCATTAGAAGGAGCCTGCTGCCACCACTGGGCTTCTTTATGGTGTCCAGAACCACGTTCCTTCTGGGTAACTGTCGCTGCTAGTGTACTCCTGTGCTGGTACACTTGGGCTGGTACCCCTGACCGCTTAATATGGATCAGGGTGCTGTGGATGGATCCCCCTGGCCTATCACACTGGCCAGCTGCTGAGTAGCAGCAGAGCATTGGTACTGGAGATTTGGGTCCAAACCTCAAACAGCCGGAGGACGGATTAGATTTAGGGTCTAATCTGTAAATCATAGGAATACAGCAATGTTGAAGATGTTTTCAAGCAGGTCTTTGAAGCAAGTGATGTTTATTTGCTCTCGCACTGGTTGAAGGTACCAGGTGATCAGGTCAGATGGAACATCAGAATGATACATTTCAGTGTACATGACTGCTTTTTATGCATATTTGAACACAGGCTATTTTTAGAATCAGGATGTAACCTGTTTACCAAAACATAGATTTACACGCATTGCAAAGCTAACAATATTTACACTTATTTGTGATAAATTAAAAACCTTGCTTTGATTTCCTGCATCTTATTGCAGAGTTAAGAGAATTACTAGCAAGTCAAAAGGTCTAATTGACATGAATACTTTCTTCAGACAGTCTCAGAATACACATTCCCAAAGAAAGGTACAAACCCCAAACAAGTCCTTTCCCCACATCACAATACACAAGACTTTCTAAACAAGGGCTCATTGTATCAGATATATACATCAGAAATAAGGCATTTCCTTTGGCAAGGTTAAAACAGAAAAAAAACTAATTTTCTCCCCTGGTCTCATAAATAAATATTTCCTATATCAAACTATACACAATATCAAAAATAAGTGCATTGGCAATTATATAAATAAGCGCCCTGCGCTATTTCCTTTAAATAAATTTGTACCATAAGTTATTTATAAGTGATCCAGTCACAATGATGTAAACACTGATGAGGGTGAGGATGAAGACAGCAACATGTTGCTACTGTAGAGTTCATTGACAGCACTGTTAGCTTAGCTGCCCTAAGCTTGTTTTGTGGGTGCCCAAACAAACCAAGCACTTTAGCCACAAAAGTTGCAGTCTCTGAATTGCTTTGATTAACTGTACATGTTCTTTTTAACATATGGGTGGGTGGGTCGAAGGACAATTCCATCTTGCACTGTTATACATTTTGACCTTGGTCTATGAGCTTGGGTAACAGTCGACAATTCAAGTGTCAACAGAATTATTAGGTTGTAAATTCACATGGTGGACAGTATAATTATAAGGCTAGGGATATTGGCTAAGGACAGGTCTAGGTACTGGTCTAGAGATAGGTTTAAGGGCAGGTTTAAAGTTAGGGATAATATCGTCTACAGTTGAATTGTCAACCTAATAAATACCATCTACATTTTAATTGTTGCCCTAATAATACTGTCAATGTCATTATATTGTCGACTTTATGACCTTGTCTAGTGTGCTGCCCATCAATAATATTATGGCAATCCAATATAAGGTTGGGTGGGAGGGCTAAAGGAGAATTATATATTGCACCACTTTTCTTTTTTGCCACTGCTGTGTAGCAATGTTTCAAAGATGTTTAATAAACTGCCATGTGTTTGTGCCATTGCTCTGTTGCTTAGTAACCAGCCAGCTCGCTGCAGTCTTTGGTCTAAACTGGATGAAAATAATATTGTGACCTGTGAGGTGGTCGAACTTGAATGGAAATTAATGTTATTGAGGTTAATAATAATGTAGGAACATAAAAAGAGCCATATTATGTGATATAAGCAATTTTTGCAAAAAAAAAAAATTCATAGCCAAAACCAAAACAGGGTGGTCAGTGAATATCTCTAATTAAGATCACCTGAATTTGCACATGATGCCGCAAAGCGGCATTTATGATGTGAGTTTTCACATATGTAACGCTTACAGTTTTTACATAGATGTCTCACACAATTTTAGATATTATATGTGAAAAGCTCTAAAATAAAACAATTAAAGACCTGCCACGGGAAATATTTTATGCGAAAATTCAGTTTACCTTTTCTCAATGAAATATAGATGGCACCTGTCACAAGCTGTGGGATAGCTACTAGCTGGTATCTGCGCTGCTGAGAAGGGAGGCGCGGAGTCTAATGCACCCCCGGTGTTCACCAAGGACCCCCGCAAGGGAGTTTGGGCTTCGCTGCAGGAGGTTGCATTATCTGGAACAACAAGGTGCTGGGTGGACCTAATACTCTGGCACCCTAGTGGTATCAGAGGCAGCATTAAATAGATCCTCTAAGATCCTAAATGGTGACTGACCGCCGACAGGTGAGACGTCCCGTTCCCAGGCAACAGGTCGGGAAGCCTCCCAACGCATGCATGCGCGCAGCGTGACCCTGGAAGCGTCCTGGTAAAAGGCAAGAGGACGCAGAGTTCGGGGCGAGTCAGGTGGCTGTCTCCGGCACTTAGTGACAGTGTGAAGACAGCACCTGGCAGCACCCCCCTCCCTCCACCCCCACATCTACAGAGGAAGCGTCACCTTCAAGAAAAAATGGATGAAGCTGAACCGGTTGTCACAGAATAGGAGCATCTCGAAAAACTTAATTCAGGATTTTAAAGGCAAAAATTGCTTCTTGAGGCCAGTTTTTAGCATGTCCTTCCTTTCGGGCGAGAGAAGTGATTGGTGCGATTAAGGAGGAAAAGTTCTTGATTAACTGTCGGCAATGATTGCAGAGTCCGATGAAACATTGAGTGGCTTTAAGGCCCGAGGGTTGAGGCCAATCAAGAATAGCCCTCTCTTTCATGGGTTCCATCTGCAACCCCACACCAGAAATTAAGTATCCAAGGAAATGTACTTGTGATTGCTCAAACTGGCATTTTTCCAACTTACAATACAGGTGGTTCTCTCTGAGACGGGAAAGGACTGCCTCCACATTTACAATGTGAGGAAAGGTCTTGAGAAAAGATCAAGATGTCGTCAAGGTGGACAACCACTGATGAATATAACAAGTCTCGAAAGATTTCATTAATAAATTCCTGGAAGACAGCTGGGGCATTGCAGAGTACAAAGGGCATGACAAGGTACTCGCAGTGCCCATCCCTGGTATTGAAAGCGGTCTTCCATTCGTCGTCTGGGCGAATCTGAATCAAGTTGTAGGCTCCCCTGAGGTCTAATAAGCTCTGTTATAAGAGGAAGGGAATAGTGCAGTGATGGCTAACCTGTGACACTCCAGGTGTTGTGAAACTACAAGTCCCAGCATGCTTTGCTAGTTATCTACTGGCAAAGCATGCTGGGGCTTGTAGTTTCACAACACCTGGAGTTTAACAGGTTAGCCATCACTGGAATAGTGATTCTTAATAGTAATGGTGTTCAATTTAGAGCGATCAATACAAGGCCTGAGAGATCCGTCTTCTTAACAAAAAAGAATCTAGCACCAGCGGGGGAATTAGAGTTACAGATAAAACCACATTCAAGGTTTTTGTAAATATAGTCAGCCATAGCCTGAGTTTCTGGAACCCTAGTGGTGCCAGAGGCAGCTTTAAATAGATCCTCTAAGATCCTAATTGGTGCCGGGAAGCCGGCGGTCAGAGACGCCGACCGCTGACGCGAGGCATCCCGTTGCCTACCAACTGGATGCAAAGTCTCTCTGCGTATGCGCACGCAGCGTAACTCCTAACGTGAACCCAGATTTTGTGGCAAGTCAAGCAGCCACCTCCAGCACTTATTGACAGTGCGGAGACGGTGCCCGACAGAGCACCTAAATAACTGGGAAGTAAAACCTGTCTAACTAGCTTAGAGAACATTGCCTTCTTTAGAAGCAGCACGTGGTAACAGGAATCAAAAATGTGATCTCGGTGTTAAAAGAAGAGTACAGCATGCTTTATCACTCTGACCAACAAGAAGACAAACTAAAACACAATACCTATTGTGCATGTGATTTATACTGGGAAAAAACTTTCAAAGTAAAAACCATATGATTGTGACATGAAAAGGTGGACAACAGCAATGCAATGCAAACTCCTACATACAAAGGCTACTTTTAACATTCACAGCTCCACATTTATTTGCCAGTACAAATTGACACAAACATAAAATTGCATTAATGATTCCTGTTGCTTAATGTATTTAAAATATACATATCATCAATATACACCATGCCAAACTAAGCTTCAACTCTCAATTACTACTAGTTGAAAAAAACCTCTCAATTGTCTTATGTGTTGTCACAAACTAGGTGGTTGGAAGGCCTTACCTGCTGGTATTAGCGCTGCTACGCAAGGAGGCGCGGAGTCTAACCACGCCCAAGGTCTTCACCCGGGAACCCCGCAAGGAGTTTTGGACTTAGCCGCTGAGACGTGTCGGTCGCGGTTCTCCCAGGTAGCTACCAGCGAGGTAACGTGAACAAACGTAGTGAACAGTCCGAGGTCGAATCCGTGCAGGCAACGAAGTACAGAAGGATGAGGCAGAAGAATCGTCAGGAAGCCGAGGGTCAGAACCAGGAGATCAAACAGGAACCAAGGAGAATCCGAAGAGTAGTCAAGCAGGCAAAAGGTCAAATCCGGGAGATGCAGGCAGGAGATATAGGTAATAACAGGGGAGCCTAGAGACAAGGTATTAGACTAGATACTCTGGCACTCTAGTGATGCCAGAGTCTGGTTTAAGTAGTAGCGCCAGCCTTGCCATTGGTGGAGTGGAGGTCGGTGGTCAGCTGATCTGACCACCGATAGGAACTGCTGCCTAGCGTCTCCGTTGCGCCCGAACCTCCTGTGGAGCCGGAGCGGTGATCGAGAAGGCGTCTGTCTCGGCACCAGGTAACAGTGCGGGATGGCGCCTGACATGTGTATAATAAATTGCTCTACCTGTTAGTAATAGTACAAACCCTAAAGAATGCTTTTTTTTTTTTTTTTTACTAATTTCTATCAGAATTGAATAGAACTGATATTTGTACGACTTTTTCTTTTCTAATTTTGCACACAGTGGAAAAAAAGGTCACAGCTCAATTCTTAAAGAGCAGAAATCTGAAACTATGATGCTGGCAACATTGCCCACTCAGCTGTTTTATGGAGTTCAGTAACGATCTCTGTTATAGGAGGCGTACAGCACGCCCCCTCTAATAATCTTTAACATAGTACTGCTGATATATATGCATGGCATATCTGCAAAGCAGCAGCTTTTTCCTTAATAAAAATGAGAGATTTGGGTTGAGCCACAAGGAGCATGTACTGGATCTAGGGGCAGATTGGGCATAGGCCTTACTAGGAAGTTTCCCGGTAGCCTAACGAGGCTGCAGTATCACTTTTTTTTTTTTTTTTAAATCTTTTTTCTTATTGTCTTTTGCCACCCGGCACGGGGGCATGATTGAAGTACAGTGAAAAGCAACAGACAGCCAATCCTGAGGCTGCCTGTTGCTGAATGGGGTACGACAATATACTGTGCTGATGACCGGATGGGCTTACATCGGCACCTGGTCTATACGGGGAAATGAGGAATGGAGGTATATTCTTCCTGCAGTTTATGTTAATTTCCTTCCCACCGTAAGTAACAGACTGTTACTGACTGCTCCTACTGGTATCACCTTGCCACCAGACACTCGCCGACTGCGAATGCCAACTGTGTTGGCTTTCAAAGTTGTAGGAGAATCCGGCTTCCACCACGGGCTCCTTTGAGAGACCCAAAACAACTGGTATAGCTGCTGTAATGCCTCTTTGCTGTAGGCTGGCTAGCAACTCTTGACCGCTTACTATGAATCCGGACTGCTGGGTAGCGGGCAGAGCATTGACACAGCAACACTGGGTTCAACACAGTACAGCCGTGGAACAGATAAGAGTGTAAACTCTTATCTGTTAGTCACAGGATACAGTAGGTAATAGTCGCAGGCAGAATCTTCATGCTGTGGTGGTTTATTGCTCATGAGTCCTGAAAAAGACTTTTACACACCAGTTTGTGGTACTGGTGACCATACAGAAGTTCAGATGGAAAATGATACGTGGTAAGACAGAGCTCCTTTTATACACATGTTGCAGGGGGTAGCTCAGCTGAATGATCAGACCAGGCGCCGAAACGTCTGATATCACATCAGATGATATAACATCAGGATGTCATATTAATCTAGACATGGAGTTAACACAATTTTAAGAAAATGTATATCTAATTCCTAAATTAATTGCTGGTTGCATTATTTATGCAAATAGTTTGTCTATCTGTCATTTAACACAATTTAACTTTCCCAACAAAATGTGATTTCCTCAAACTTGCTGTCTACATTGTTAAGAGGTATCCTATCTCTCTAACAAGACAGGACAACAGGTAACGACCTCTTGCTGCTTCAGTGTTTTTTGACCTTTTTGTAAGATGTTGCTATGGTATACTGAAGTAGAATTACATGCATTTAATAATTGTCAAAGGCTTTTATTGCAATTATATTAAGATTATGCAAAGAGTCAATATTTGCAGTGTTAACCGTTCTTTTTGAAGATCTCTGCAATTCGCCCAGGCAGGCTGTCAATCAACTTCTGGGTCACATACTGACTGATGGCCGCCCATTCTTGCCTAATCAATGCTTGGAGTTTGTCAGAAATTGTGGATTTTTGTTTCTCCACCCGCCTCTTGAGGATTGACCCCAACTTCTCAATGGGATTGGGGAGTTTCCTGGCCATTGACCAAAAATGTCAATGTTTTGATCCCTGAGCCACTTAGTTATCACTTTTGCCTTATGGCATGGCACTCCATCATGCTGGAAAAGGCATTGTTCGTCACCAAACTGTTCTTGGATGGTTGGGAGAAGTTGGAGGATGTTTTGGTACCATTCTTTAATCATGGATGTGTTCTTGGACAAAATTGTGAGTGAGCCTTTGTTTGTCTAAAATGTATCTGAAATGATAACCCCCCTGACTTAGGTGTCCTTGGCTCCCCCAGAGCCTTATCCAAGCTCTGGTGATTTGACTGGTAGTTTGCATCTCATGACGTCAGGGAAAGATGCAACAATGCGTGAGGTGCTCATATGCTGCTCTATTTGACTAGTATATAACTTTGTGTCCTATTTGATGTTAATCATAATGCTTACATAACCTAAACATAGAATAGCATAAATTCTGTGGTGCGTGGCAATGGAAAAAAAATATTTTATTGCATTAACCTCCGCAGAATTCTCAGATAAACATTTACCTACGCTTTACACAATGAATGTCCCGGAATATAATGGAGCGGCGACACTGTTGCCCCTATGTGTTGCAAACAGATTGTTGATCTTGATCCACACATGTAATATTGTTTCTGCAGACGTTAACTAAAACGGATTCATTCCATTTGGTCTGACCATGCCCCTATCTTCCAAACTTGGGCCAAAATGATAAACAATGCTCTCCCAGATCTTGTATGCTAAATGAAAATGATACTGAAAATGACAGTTGCGGTAGGGGCCCTAAAACCTTTTTACAACTCAACAACCCTGAAACTATAGGGGTTGGTGCACATTTAAAGCTGTAATTAGGAGAAATTTAAGATATCTCTAAAAAGAATGTTGTAGTAGAAATGACACATAAGAAAACTGACAAAACAGACCACCAAGAAACTTTCAAAACTAAAACAAATTACTCAAACTCAATATATTCATATTGAAAGAGATCTTATTACATTAAAGGCAACAGAGCAGCTGAACTCTTAATTCCCAACGTGAGGCTTTCAAGCCAGATCTAGCATCTCCCACAGTTTCTCCAGTATCACAGAGTCTAATCAAACTGTAATCGCTGATGGGTACTCAACTTTATATCATTTAGACGACCCAAATACCCCATAGCCAGCAGAAAATGGAATAATTTAGCTCTATTCCATCTACTTATAATAAACTTTCCGATGGTGATCTGATATTCCTAAAGGCCCAAATAAAAGTATAACTGGCTACTAAGTTGCTTTCTTAACCATGTCCAGATGAATACTCCAATTTTTATTTTTAAACCCACTTCTATTTAATCTCTGCCTCCAAGTTTCCGAGCTTCCACCAAAATTATTAAAAGCATAGGTCATCACCATGTAAAAGCAAGGTAAATACCCAACTCCATGTGTAAACTATAGACTAATGGCCCTATTAAATATTGATCTAAGATTAGAATGAAAGAAATTGTAAAGAATAATACCAAATCTGATTCACATTGATCCAGTGGCATTTAATGTAACTACAGAAGCCTGAACAATACCTTAAGAATAATACATGTAATCTTGTCAGCATCATCTTCTCAAACCCTCTCTTTACCAATGTCATAGATGCAGATAAAGCACTTGATTGCCTTGGTCTACTTTATCAAAACTTGGGAAATTCAGATTTGATCCTAGCCCTGTACTCCTTCCCTATGCCAAGATCTCTAACTGTGGCTTAACCATTAAACGCTTCCCAATACTAACTGTATGGGTTGAGGTGTCCCCTGTCCTTCCTAAAAATTGCTTTGGAAATGCAGCCCCTGATGGAGACTATTAGAGCATCCTGGACTATTATACTAATTAAACAATATGGCTATTTGCTGATGACATTTACTGTCATCTTTATACTGAAATATCTAAATGGCAAGCTTAACACGTTCAAAACTGAGACTCCCACATTACACACCTAAACATAGCAAATCTTTAAAATTAGAAATACAATTGTCAACGTAAACCTCAACAAGTACCCAGTGATGTCTATAACTTTCTTGTACACATAAATAAAGCATTAAAATTCTGGGAAATACATGAAGTGCCATGGCTAGGGAGAATTGCATGTGTAAAGATGATGATCTCATCCAGACCTGTGTACTTATTTATACAGTTAGATGTGATCAAACACAGATATACACACATTTCCATCATTAACCTTTCTCTCCAAATAATAAAATCACATGTTCCCAAAGTTTGCCTCCAATACTGCATAAAGCAGGATTATAAAATGGAATAATGTATACATATGTTCTTCTTTGGCAAGTTTTGCTCACCTCAGTCTCAGATTTTCCCTCTCTCTCAATCAGATTTGTAGAAATACCTGACTATCCAGCAATTTATTAGTCATTGGATGTCAGTTGTACTTCCTCCACTGATCTCAGTTCTTTGCAGAGGGATAAGGGATATAAAACACAGATTGACTGGAGGACCCTATTACTTATGACAAGGAAAAAAAATCACCAAATGCTGTACTGGGAAAGCGACTTCCAGATGGATTGATCGAAGCACTGTTAGCAGAGCTTGTGTGTAGCATCACAGGGTAAATGCCCAAATGTATAAACCATATTGAATCTGTTTAGAAATGGTTATACAAGGGCTATATGGTCTCCTCTGCAATACGTGTTCCCTGGGGACACTCTCACAGCTCCCGGAATCTAAATTTGCTCTACTACATGTTACCAGACGTCTGGCTTGGACCAGTATGCTATCTATTCAGCCAAATTCTGCTCACTGCCTCTGTACTGCCAATAGGAAGACTGTCTTTCTATTGACTATAATTAATAGACTAAATAATAACTGCATTGTGGAAACTCTAGATAAACATCAAAAACGTAACAGGGGATCCAGAATTCTGGAATAGATGGAGAAAGGAAAGGATTAAACAACAGGGTATATGTCTACAATTCTGGAGAAGGTTAACCCATCTGGAGATCGTATTACAATAAATATTGCCATTATCGTAATATTGATTGTCATGTATGGTCTGCATTTGATAATCAATCCTTCTCCTACACACTCATACACTTTATTTTAATAATATTTCAAACAAAAAATCTAAGTTATGTAAAAGAAAGTTTTAAAGCTTATGCCAACACAAGATATAATTTGTAAGAGAAATTGTTATGCTTTTCAATGCACAAAGGGAAAATTTAAGTGTGACAAACATTTCAAATATAGTATACACTTGATGGCATCGCTAACATGATGATTTGTGCAAAATGATCAGTGTCTCAAAAAAATAAAGAAATGTAAACATATAAAGTATTAAACTTTCTACTACACTAGAATCTAAATGCTGGTAGCTGTAATTACATGTGGTCTGTGTATAAGTATTAGACACACAATGTATTTGCACTATTTTAACATTATACCACTGCTGTGCAAGGCTAATTGTGCCAGTACATGCACAGTACTTACAGGGAATTTGGCCTGCTCATTTTAATTACTTCCAAGTCGGGATCACTGGAATTGAGATTATTCATGTTGGAGCGTTGAACACAGCTGGAGCTCAGTGAGCTGTTTGCATTGGATGAACTGACGGATTCTGCACTTGAATTTACACTGTTCCTCTTCTCTTCTGAAAACAAACCAAACATATAAAGGAATAATTATTAGTGTATCTCAAAACGGTATACCAAGATCGTCACTATTATTAGACGCTATCACATATATAGTGCAAGTCATTCATCTATTTTATTTCATACAAAATGGACTAGCTAAACAATTTCTAGTTATACACTGGTTAGAAAATACAAATAGTTCTATCTTAACCCATGCAATTTATAAATACTTTAAACTTGTATCAACAACTGATTGCTTATATACTATCTGGGCTACAGAACCGTTTTATGACACTTTTTACTCTTATAAAAACCTTTACATACCAAATACTATAGCCCAACATTTTAAGTGGGCAAAGAAGGACATGCTAGTAAATTTGCAGTGTACAAATTATCTATTATTATTATCGTTTATTTGTAAGGCGCCACATGGTTTCTGCAGCGCCGTACACAGTACAAACAGTAGACCATACAGGGCAAAACAGTACAGAACAATAAACATAAAATACCAATACTTCGTAAACTCCGGGCAGGCAAATACAGTAGAGACGGAGTGGAAGAACAGGTATGGAGACAGGAGGAAAGAGGGCCCTGCTCATACGAGCTTACATCCTAAGGGAGGGTGGACAGAATCAGGCACAGAAGGGAGCCAGTGAGGCAAAGGGGAGAACCGAAGAGATGAGAGGTTAAGTGGATGGTTGGTAGGCCTTAAATTTACAGTGTACAAATTATCTATAATATAAATGCTTAGTGGCGTGTGTTAGTCTGTCTGTGTGTGTGTGTGGAAAAAAGAAAACCAAGCTGCAGCGCCACCTGCTGGGCGGAGTTATACACTGACCTACTAAATTCTTGGGGCTAGATTTACTAAGCTGCGGGTTTGAAAAAGTGGGGATGTTGCCTATAGCAACCAATCAGATTCTAGCTTTCATTTATTTAGTACCTTCTACAAAATGACAGCTAGAATCTGATTGGTTGCTATAGGCAACATCCCCACTTTTTCAAACCCGCAGCTTAGTAAATCTAGCCCTTAGTGTGTGTGGGGAAAAAAATTCAGAAAGGGCTGAAATTTGGTATACTAAGATGTTTTTAATTTGTTAATTTAATTTGTTAATTGTTAAAAGGGTTTATAAAGATTTAAAAAAAATATATATATATTTCTTGAAGGAGAAGTGACAGTTGGGAGTGGTTGGTGGTTGCCGGGGGTGACAGTGGGGAGTGGTTGGTGGTTGCCGGGGGTGACAGAGTGAGAGGAGTGTGATACTCAGGACCGCTGAGAGAGATCCCTGTGTCTGGATAGACATCTGGATAGATGTGGCGATGAAAATGAAGAATGAGGTGATGAAGAATGATGAGGTGGTGACATGTGGACAAAACCACGTTAAAAAAGGGCGCTTACGTCGGGAAGTAACGCTCTTCCCCTGAGGAGGCCTGGGCTATGGCCCAAATGCATGACAAGAACCTTTTAAACACCTTAAGTAGCTTGATTTGACTAGAATGCATGAGTATCATGCACGGGTTAACTTGTATATATATATATAATCTGTATACACACATACACACACACACACATATATATATCTCTATATATATCTCTATATATATCTCTATATATATATATATATATATATATATATATATATATATATATATATGCCTATATCTACATCCCTCTCTTTACATTTAAGAACAGTATCTCTGGAGCAGCATATATTCATCAGGATATGTGAAAATAATGGTTCAAGTCCAGTACGGGAGAACAATGAATTTCGGACAGGTTTAGTAGTAGCGGCATCAATACTGGACAAGCAGACAGGTTAAACTGTTGCCAGGAAAATACTTAACATGTTACTATCCTGGCCAATCAGGTTCAGTTTACTGTGGATTGGGTGGCTAAACTGTTGGGAATTTCTATAACAGGAATAAACAGTTTTGGCAAATGAAGTTAGTGGGATATATGTCCTATTTTATTTAATGAGATTAGCCAGTAAACTAAAGACAAAGTCCTTCAAGATATTATTTTATAAAGTACTAAATATGCCATGTGCTACACCAAAAAGACATGGCGAGCTTAATGCATGGTTGAAAAGGTCTTATGTGGAGGATTTTAGGTTCTTGAAGAAATAGAATTTCTCTCTTGTCTACAGAACATGCAGTCCTTAACAGGAAAGTTGTGCTTTTGAGAATTATGGTAAGAAATCTGGAGGATTGGAAACTAGAGGTTGGAAAAGGAGCAGAAAAACAGAAACCGGGATCAGGATATAATTAGACTAGCAATATCAAGCATACAGGTAAGGGAATAGTTACAAATCCATAATATATAAACATTGCATGTATGTTTAAATACTAAAACATTTTTTAAATAAACTACAAAAATAGCAATATATTTTATAAAAGGTAATCTTAAAAGCTCAGAAATGTGGTACATTTTTATACACTGGTATAATAGCTTTCCAAATCGAAGCATAAAAAAAATCTTGCTTAAAAATGCACTATTTTTGTTATTGTTGTTCTTTTGTATTAGTTTCATTATGACAATGTAAGCAGTTTTGTGATAATATACTTACTAAGGTTAGCATACATAGAAACAAAACGGATTATTAAAGAAAGACGGACCAAACTTTTATTTGTTAAACACATGCATCGTACAATTGGATAGAACAAAATATATATTATAACGGCCCATTGAAAGACAAAATGGGGTTATGAACTGTGTGCAAGAAAGAGAAAGTGGCTTCTTAAAAGGAGTTTTCCACCTTATTTTTTAAATAGAGGGGGTTTGCACACCCACTAACACATTGATGGAGGTACACCACCATGGAGATTTTCCCGCTTGCTCAATGGAGAAAGATTCCGTAATTTCTACTACTGTGATATCTTTGCTGGAAGGCTTTAGCAACGATCAGAGAGGATGATCTGATGAACGGGTAAAAGTTGCAGCCAATCAGACAAGTACAACAAGATAGCTCTCATTTCTCTCTGTATTTCAGATCTACTGTAATTGATGTACCGAATGCATGTAAAAAACAATTTTAAATATATTCCTTTCAACTATGATTATGTTTATGAACGTACACTGCAAACGCTCTTTTGTGCTTTGCATAAATGCACCAGTATTTACCAGTAAGTGTAAGCATGGTCCAAGATGAAGTATTCAGTATGCATGGGCCTGATGGGAGGTAAATTATGAGCGTTTCTTGCCAAGTGAGGCTTAACCAACATTTCATTGTGCAGAATGGAGTTATTTAAGTGAAATGGTAGGGTTGAAGAAGGAGCTTTAAGGGAGGCTTGCCGTTTTTATGACTTCATGTGCAAAAAGAGAGAGTAAGTAAAAGAGTAGAAATAAAAGAGAAAAGGAAAGTGGTCAACATTGGGCAGAAAAAGTAATAAATAAGTAGCTAGATAAAGAAAAGGGATCAATGGAGGGAGGACAACATATTTACTATTAGTTTGCATATGCCCAACACGGATTAAAACTTCAGGACTGATATACCATCCCTGGTCTCCATTTGGTTATCAAATAGCAAGAAAAATGTCTATATGGCTGTAAAGGCTGACTGCAATTACATTCTGTGAACTGGCCACTCTCCTAATTCAATCCTCTGCAGATGGTGTTTACAACTTTTCCATGCTGCAACTGTTAAATACCACACTGCAGTTGAAATATGTGTGGTGAATGAGTCTTCCGTCCTTATAAAATAATTTAAGCTGATGGACATCCTAGATGTAACTATATTGGGGAGAAAAGCACATTCCTGCCCAATGTCGAGCAACAAGAGTTTTATAGATATTTCATTTATAAGTTTCATAAATTAGCAACATTTTCCTAACATTTTGTCCATATTTTTACTGGTAGTTCCAACCCTAAAGCTTCCTCCCTGTCCAAGGAACTTTTGTCATTTTCAAGCTTAGCAACTGTAATTTAAATTATCACTGCAATTCTCAAAGCAGAAGTTGTGATCAATTGAAAGAATAAACCAATTCTAAATAGACTTACAATAATACATCACAGGTGATTTTGACTATCAAAGCAAAGTGTGGCAATATGTTATAGGGGTGAGATGTTTCTCTGCCTTTTCTACAAATACATCTTCAGAAAATCAATGGCAATTGACTTTACTTTTTCACTTATGTAAAAAACACTTCACACAAATTGTAACAAAACTACCATTTGTCACACACAGTATATGTATATATATATATATATATATATATATATATATATATATATATATATATATATATATATATATATATATATATATATATAGGCCATAAAAAGGTAAATTATACCCACACATATACACATACATACTGCGATAGAAGCACTGGAAAATTATCGATGGGTAGTATATATGTCCTAGTGTGTTTTAAAATCCCAACGGGATTGCTTGTGTTTTGGGAAAGAGCTTCCCAAATAACGTTTAGGCTGCAGGAAGAGCCGGTGTAAGGTCCCTAGGGTTATGAATGGAGAAACAAGGTCATGCTACATTCATTAGGCCCATTTCTGGGCTTCCAACTTGCCAAACACTTTGCTGGCTTGTTAGGAGTTGCACCCCATTGAGGTGCAATAAAAAGACTGAGGCTGTTCCCTCATTCTCTCACTGCCTGGGGAACAGATCAGATACCTGCTGAGATACACTGACATTGTTACATGTAACTTATGTGTTTTGTGTGAGTGGAACTTCTCCAATTATTTTAGTTTGAGCCGGACATGCTAGGATTTGTGTTTATTTTTTGTTTAATTTATTTGGCTTAATAAAACTAGCAGCATCTACTTGTACCGAAGCACTGGACTGGTGTGATATTATTGGCTGCTACATAAGAAGTGCTGCCGTTTACCCCAGGAGACGGCAACCCTAACCTGATCGTGTAACAATACATACACACTATTAAAGTAAGATCTATTTTAGCCTTCAAAACCAACGTGAAGTTAAGTGATTGAGCAATCCTTATAAGCCCTCTACATATTTGCAACTCTGGTAGCATAGTGTACGTATGCATGTTTTACCTAGCACAGAAGAGTTTGCGTTTGGGAATAAAGTGAGAAGATACAAGCTGGCAATGAGAATGCCTAGCCTATTAATATTAGGAAATATTTTACTCTTGTACAACATATTTTTTAACCAGATATTTAAAATGAACAAGGACACAAAACCAATGAAACGTGTTTCGCTAATGCATTATGTATGAATTGGATTTGAAAAAGTTTGCCATTCATAGTCAGCATTGTTGATACCTTTCAAATATCACAGACCTCAGTGCTCTGCTATTAGAACGTTTCCACTCAAATGTCACATTTAGACAGACTCCCACTACTTTCTGTTTTTTAGGTCGAGGTTGTTGGCAGGCATAGCTATTATTACACATTACATTACACAGTGTATTTATGTTTCACAAATGGCATTTATTTTTGCATTTTCTGTAAAAACCAACATGTCTGAAACATTACTCTTCAGAGAGAAATACTGAATGCAGTTCTTTTCTTTTACAGCATTCTTCAAGAGTGAAGTAAGATTTCCAGTTCAAATGAGAGCAGCATGTTATCTGTACCAAGTCATTTCAATGTATAAAAATGGTGTAACATTTTTCGACTAGAAAATATTCAGTACCAAGACATTACCATGCCTCCCAATTTTCTCCAATTTAGGAGCAACAGTCCCAATTCTGGAGGGCTGTCTCGCTTGGCAGGAATGTGGACTGTCCCACTTGGAAGTAATGTTGGGAGGTATGTCCTGCCAACAGCAATGAGAAGAATGTGGCAGACTAGTGGATGCCCCCATTATGATGAGGCCATCTCATTATACAGATAAAACCACAACAAACTTTGTGTCTGTCTCTTAATTTCAAAAATTGGAGGTATACATCACTAACAAATGACCTATGAAAAGATAGAATATACCAAATGAATACAAAACCTGCAACATGCACATTTGAACTGACTGCAAAATGTTCCCATTCTTTGCTATAAGAAAAGATTGGGAAAAGTGACTTTGTTATCCTCTGATATCAAAAAATGGTGACTTACATCAATTATATTTTCAACTTTATAGCTTTCCCTTCTAACTTAACTGGTGGGACCCAGATTCATTCTTTCATAGCCACTATTTTTTATAATATTGACCTACTACCCAATATCATTTCTCTTATTTTTTTATACAAAATACAATCACCACTATCTATACTTATTCTGTATGCAAAATATTGCAAATCCATTGAACATATAATGGGGATTCTTGTGCACCAAGTACTGTGTGTCAGATGGTTAGATGCATAGACTCGGCAGGAAAGTGTCACTGGAAATTTGTTTAAAATGTTGGCAACTATGATCCTTTACTTATCTATATTTTATTCAATACATTTTGTAAATTTGATTTGGAAAAACAGGTGGGAAGAAAAAATCTGAAGTTTCCAGCATGGAAGTTTCCCACACTCAAAGAACACAAAACTATGCTGTGATAGGATGGACTGCCTATGCCACCCTGTCTGTTGTTGCTGTGAACTGGCTGGGCTTACTTTGTCACCATCCCCTTTCATTATTCAGAATACACCCCTCTAGCCACAGCAGGAAGAGCCTGCTGCCACCACTGGACTCTTTTATGGAATCCAGAACCACGTTCCTTCTGGGTAACTGCCGCTTCTAGTGTACTCCCGTGCTGGTACACTTGGGCTGGTACACCTGACCACTTACTGGATCAGGGTGCTGTGGATATATCCCTCCTGGCCTATCACACTGGACAGAGCTGCTGGGTAGCGGCAGAGCGGTGATACTGGAGAGCTAGGTCCAAACCTTAGACAGCAGGAAACTAATTTGATTTTGGGTCTAATCTGTAGGTCACAGAATTACAGCAATATTGAAGAAGATGTCAAGCAGGGTCTTGAACCAGAGAGTGATGTTTATTTAGCTCAAAGTGTTCCGACAAGGACAGTTCCACTGATTAAAGGTATCAGTGGTCAGGTCAGATGGAACATCAGAATGATACATTTCAGTTTACAAGGGCTCCCTTTTTATTAGAGATGGGCGGGTCTAGTTCCCCGAGAACCGAACCCACCCGAACTTTGGGTATCAGAGTACCGAGCCGAACGTCATCGTAACATCGTCGGATCTCGGGGCTCGGTTCTCGCGATACTTGAAGATTATAAATACACGCCTCCACAGCAATCCATCACCATTTGACAGAGGGAGAGAGCAGGGTGTAGTCACAGGCTGATTAGAGCAGGGACAGAGAATACAATATTCTTCTTGCAATTGCTCTAACAAAAATCGCTGGAGAAGAGAGGAGGATAGAGGATTTTTTTTTTTTCAATATTTGGCACTCCCCATTGCTTTTGGGGTGTCCCCCATAATTGTGCATAAATCTTTCTGGCTGTCAAAATTACTATCTGTCAGCAGTATCTTACCAAATAATTTTTAGCACTACAAGTGCTTTGAGCTGAGAATGGATTCAAAGCAGTCCACATATGAGCAGAATGAGCAACCAGGTTCTTTCACCAGTCCTGATGTTAGTGTTCCCAGTATGTCATCTGGGCAAGGCAATGTCAAACTACACAGTGTTTCGAAATCAGTCCAAAAAACAAAAACAAAAAAAAATAATTACTGTGTTGAAGCGAAAAAGAAATGTTACTGAGCAAAAGTTAAGTGCCGATAAAAAAAAAAAAATTGCCAACATGCCATTCTACACACGCAGTGGCAAAGAGAGAATGAGGCCTTCACCTTTGGCTATTCGTGGCAGATCCCAAAAAGTTACCGAGCCTACAATTGGTGCACAACTACTGTTACGCGTCAAAGCCGAGCTGCAAGAAAATAGTAAGGCATTAGATGATAATGTTTGCTCTGATTCACAAATGACACCAATCCCTGTGGAGAGTCCATCCAACAGTAGTATGTCTAATCGTGAGCATTCTGTTAGTGTACCCATAAAGAAGGGCCATTTCAGCAGTTCTTCTGATGTGTACCTGAACAGCCCAAGTGTAGCCGGTGATACACAAATTGAGGATGCCACTTTGGAAATAGAAGAGGATGAGGGGGAGATTTGTGGAGGTGACGAGGGCGCTAATGAGGATGTTGATGATTATGATGCAGACAGATACCAAATTGCCTTTCTCAATTTCTATTTATATTCTAGATTATATAACGGCTTCTATTTTACTCCTAGTAAAGAGAGGATCTGATGCAGACAGATACCAAACTGCCTTTGTCCATTTCTTTGTATATTCGAATTTCTAGTTCTACAGTCTATGCAGGCTGCTTTTTTTTCTATTTTACAACAAGTGGATGGGAGGGGGGGGGGGGGGGGGTTGGGGTCTGATGCAGACAGATACCAAACTGCCTTTGTCTATTTCTTTGTATATTCGAATTTCTAGTTCCACAGTCTGTGCAGGCTGCTTTTTTTAATATTCAACTACAAGTGAAGGGTGTAATATACACCCAAAGACGATGGCTACATTGACAATAATCAAAGATGGAGGAGGTAGACAACCAGGTTTGTCTGTATAATTTGCAGACAAGTGTTCGTATTAAGGTTGGCCTACCAGGGATTAAACTGTTTTTTTCATAATTTATTAGCTTTAGAATTACCTCACGTTTCATCTAAGAAACTGGTGGAGCACTAAATTAGGTTATTTTAGACCAAACAAAATTGTATTTTTTTGAAAAATAGCAAAACAAAACCAAACAAAACCAAAACCAAAACACGCAAGGGCGGTTTTGCAAAACCAAAACACGAAGGTAATCCAGATCCAAAACCGAATACAAAACCAAAACACAGGGGTCAGTGACCATCTCTACTTTTTATACAGTTTTAGACACAACATCACAGGCTATTTTTAGTATCAGGATGCAACCTGTTTACCAAAACATGGATTTACATGCAATGCAAAGCTACCGATATTTACGCTTATCTGTAATATCCTAAAACCTTGCTGTGACTTCCTGCATCTTATCTTGGACACAGTGGACATCTGACAGCAAGTCTAATTACCCCTTCCTTTCCCTTGAGGGGTATTGGACACTCGCATCAAAAGGTCTAATCAACATGAGATTAGCATGGGTGCTTAATTCTAACAGTTGCAGAATACACATTTCCTCCAAAGAAAAGAATTCTCCAAGAAAAGTTACAAACCCCAAATAAGATATTTCCTTACACCAAGATATACAAAAGATTTTTTAAACAAAGGCTTATTGTATCAGATATATAAATCAGAAATAATGCATTTCCTCTAGCAAGGTTAAAACAGAAAAAAAACAAATTTTCTCCCATGGTCTTAGAAATAAAGTTTTCCTATATCAAAATACACACAATATCAAATAATAAGTGCATTTGCAATTATATAAATAAGCGCCTTGCGCTATTTCCTTTAAATAAATTTATACCATAAGTTACATATAAGTGATCCAGTCACATATGCATATTAGAAATTGAATTCCTATTAAAAGCAGCATAGCAAGGAATCTCTTTAAATCTAACTTAACTGTACAATTTTCCATACAACATGATATATTAAAAGCCTTGAAATTGAAGATATATTTATGTATATCTGCTATAAAGTAGTATTGCCTAACAAAATAAAACAAAACAAAACAAAACAAAAAAGTAGGGATTGAATCCTTGAAGGACCATTAAAATCTTAGCTATGGAGGCAAAATAAATTGTTCAGTGTTATGCTGACATTTAACTGCAGCTCTATTTTAATATAGAGTATTATCTCCTCACTCCATTGCAGTCAGCTGAAGCCCCACCCACATCATTAGAACAGGGTCAAAAAGAAGAGTGTTAATTCCCTCTGCTGCTACTGAATTACTGTGATATCAATGGCCTTGTGTATGAATCCACCAGTCTACACAGTGCATTTTTTCTCAGCAAAACTGCAAAGCTGTCACTCATACTATGTCCCCTGGAGAAGTATATTCCTTCTAACAAGGAGAGTGAAAGTGCATGGTGGACACAATTAGTAATGCCATGTACATTATTGAGCTTGAAATATGCAGATATATATTAATTTTAAATAGTCAAACAATTAATTTCAAATACATTAATTATGAGCAGAGACTTGTAAATTGTTTTTCATATGCAAGATGATGCTTTTTCTTATAAATAAAAAAACAAAATGAAACTAATTTATTGATGCTGCGATTATAGCTATAATACACTGGAAGACTTAAAACACAAACATAAAGCCAAAAATTACCAACTGAGTGGGGAAAGTAACAAAAACATAACATACATACTGTTTCTTATTGTTTCTAATTAACCAAATGATAAAACAGAATAAATAAGAACAGTAATAACGAAGGTGAACTCATTTGGAGCTTCCTTAGAATGCAAAACTATAAAGGAGAAAAAAAATCAAAAGTACTCAAAATTAAGGTGCTGCTTTTATATTTTGCTAAATGAGAAGGGGGATTTAAAGAAGGAATGGGGGAAGGGAAGAAAATAATGGTAAAGGGTGCAGGGATCACTCAATTAAACTTATCATGAGGTGAATGGTTGGGCAAATGTAGTCCAGGGAACTGCAGTGCTAGTGAACTGGTGCCAAGTGTTCCAAAGTGAGTGAACTTTTTTTACATGTGAATATTTTCTATTTTACAAAAAAGTCTTTAGTGTATTTTAAGTGTCTGGTTAGAGTGGAGGGCTTTTTGGCTAATTGCAGCTCATCTCATCTTACTGTAACTTGAACAGTTGTTTCAAATAATACCATGAAACAACAGTACCTATATTTTTATAGTAACTACATTTTTATCATGGACCTGATCAACATCATCATTTATATAGTGCCACTAATTCCGCAGTGCTGTACAGAGAACTCACTCACATCAGTCCCTGCCCCATAGGAGCTTACAGTGTAAATCCCCAAACATACAGACACATACACACAGACAGAGACTAGGGTCAATTTGAGAGCAACCAATTAACCTACTAGCATGTTTTTTGATTGAGGGAGAAAACCGAAGCACCCGGAGGAAACCCACGCAAGTACGGGGAGAACATACAAACTCCACAGAGATAAGGCCATGGTTGGGAATCGAACTCATGACCTCAGTGCTGTGAGGCAAAAGTGATAACCCCTAAGCCACCGTGCTGCCCAACATGAAATATTCTTATCAATTGTAGCCAACTAAAAACAAAGGAAAAACCATCTGGACTCAGCTGTACAGTAGAACTGCCACAAGTTTACAATGCAGTAATGTTTGGCCATTATGACACAAGCTGCTGCTACAGAGCTTTTCACCTAATCCCCAAATGTAATAAAAGCTCCATTTACCCATATAAACATCACATGGCAGCAATAAAACAGTCCCTTTCTGTAGACTGCCCCAGGTAGTCATGCACAATGTAAAGCTCTTGGCATGTAAGCCATATCTTCCATTCCACGTCTCAGAACGTTAAAGTCACATTCTCACTGCTGCTACTTCAGCTTTAGTTTTCTATATATGAATGATGGAACTATCAAATTTGCTGCTTGACAAATACATGGAAGTAATGATGAAAATAAATATCTTTATAGTATATGATCATTTGATGTCCAAGACTGGAAACAACTGTCTTTTAGGAGCAAAGTTGAACAGCTCAATTAGAGAGATAGATGGCTGGAGAGTTGCAAATGCAACTATTAATGTGTCTCTCTGTTCCATGCCCCAGATTCAACGGAGAGTAATGAGTCTGAAAGTGTAATTCAGTTGTCCTTTATGTGCATCTTCCATGAATGCTGACACAAACAGAGGATCAGGTGAGCTGTTACTATCTCTATCTGACGGGATTTGAAGATGTTAAATTAAGGGTCTGATTCAGAGTTGGACTCATTGGGTGTAATTTACAACCAAAAAAGCAGCTCATAAAAATAGTGTATTTACTCTCATATGAAGAGTCAAGATGTGTTCAGTATTGCACCTGTAGCATACGTACCAGGATTACATCAGGAATACATGCACAAACACCAACAAGAAAAAGATAACATTCGTTTTGATAGCGTATAAACACTTTCACTATTAAGCTTGATCTAAAACAGCTGATATAATACTTTTTCTCACGAAGCAATGTAAGTAGCAATAAAATTATTTTTAAAATATGCCCACAAAAGCCTAGAATATATGCATGAACAAAGCAGAAAGCACCCAACAGCATTAGAGGTGAATTTGCAATCTGCCAATCAGAAGCAGCTAGCTAGTGCTGGCAATCATCATCAGTGCATATTTTCACCTGCCCCCTAGCAGATGAAAAAGATACATCTCATAACATGCATATATGGATCTCTGTGCTGGGCAGCACAGTGGCCTAGTGGTTAGCACTTCTGCCTCACAGCACTGGGGTCATGAGTTCAATTCCCGACCATGGCCTTATCTGTGTGGAGTTTGTATGTTCTCCCTATGTTTGCGTGGGTTTCCTCCGGGTGCTCCGGTTTCCTCCCACACTCCAAAAAAACATACTGGTAGGTTAATTGGCTGCTATCAAAATTGACCCTAGTCTCTCCCTCTCTCTGTCTGTCTGTGTGTATGTTAGGGAATTTAGACTGTAAGCTCCAATGGGGCAGGGACTGATGTGAATGAGTTCTCTGTACAGCGCTGCGGAATTAGCGGCGCTATATAAATAAATGATTATGATTATGATGATGGTCTGCCTCAGCTTCAATTGTGTGAACACGTTCTTACTGTACTCGGCCTAAGTTAGACCACCCATACCCTTCCCTTAGAGGTGCGAGGAGAAATCCACGCTGTTCAGTTACTGTAGTACCTGAAAATGTGCGCAGACACCATGTTCGGCGGAATATCGTGGCTAACTGAATTCCCCACTTAACTTGTTAAATTAACACAATTTGAAAAACCCTGGTACAACATTTCTGCAACAGCTTTGCTGTTGTCAAAGCAGGATCTACTTGCAAGTTTATATTAACAAGCTTTTATAGTAAGAAATACAGAAGTAGCATCTCAAATCGGTCAGCAGTTATGGTTTCCTTGGTGTTGAAGGTGTTCTCCACCTAATTTTTAGGTTTTACCTCACAGTTGTTTATCCACTGTTAGTCAGGGCCCTTGACAGCATGATTGGTTAAGTGATTATATTCTCAGCTTCTGATGGAGTTACAGTGTTCCAGTTTCCCTGGTTGCAAGCAGCTTAAGTGATTATAATGTGCTATAATTTAATAGCAGCTATAATAGAAGATAAAATAGTATAGCACACTATAAATCAGCATAGGTGTCAGGAGGCCACTGAGCACCTGGAACATGAGAAACATGTCTAAAGAAATAAACATAACCAGCTTATATCCAGGATTCGTAAAAAAAATTGTTTAGTGCTCATGGTCTGTGATAAAAAACAGCCTAGAAAGGTATCAACATAATAAAAAAAAAAAGGAAAACACAACAAACAAAATTTAGGCGGAGAACCTCTCTAATAATGACTATACTTATATCAGTTGTGATCCCAAAATTACACAATCATGTCATGCAGACTCCCATTGTGCCCATTTAATTTGGAAGCGGGCAGCATGTAAACTAATGGCCGCTCTCCTTGGAGCAAAGGAGACCTACCTGGAATTTAGGAGTCTCCCGGACATTCCGGGAGAGTATGCAAGTATGCCTTTTAAAGAAATTTGAATGTAGCTATTGGTATGGGACAGAAAAAATTAGTAATCAACTACACACAGGGGTGCTAAGGAAGGGCAGGAAGGCGCAGGACAACTTAAAGGCCCAGTAGAGGCAGTGTATAATGGGTCAGATAACTGCGTGGCCCAAATGCTTACTATTGGCACACATGATTATATCCCTGTGGACTGAGAGTGCAGTAGCCTGGAGGAGGAGCACCAACAAGGTAGCGACCACACATACTTGCTATATACACTATAGGTCATTTGCAAAACAGGAAAAAAACTCACTATTTGTACTGTTCTGATTCGATGCACCTGAAGAGGGTGGTTTTGGAGCAAAAAGATGTCGGATGGGACAAACTGAGTAGTTCAGGATATTTCTTGCTGAATGCACATCACGCAGGTGCCGTCTGGGCTGGGGGGCAGGGGGCATATCCCCCCCGGTCCGGTCCAATATTGGGCTACTTTGGGGTGGGTCACTGGGCCACCTGCAATTTTTTTTCCTTTAAAATGTTCCTAATAGGCTGCCAAGTCAAGTCTTGCCCCCCGGGCTAAAATTTACCAGCCCTCCCTTAACATTAAATAACTCATTATGACTTACATCATTCTATAATTGCATGTTTTTCTTACTGAGAGCCATGGATGCAAATGTATCATTGCGATTCTGACAAATCAACAATTTTCTGCATTATTGACTGGGTAATTGACAACAGCAATTTTTATTAATGGCAACACTTGCCTTTTATTGAATTGTTTTGTTTTGCAAGATAATAACATTATGATATTCCTCAACCATCATCTTAATTTCCCTAGATTACCCTATTGCCATCCTCTACACTGCTAACGCAAGACAACGACCTTCTGACCAACATTGCAACACACACAGCCCACTCAGTACTTTTACCTTTGCAGTCTGGCTGGTCTATTGTGCAATATGATGTAGCACATGCCCTTGTGTTTCTAACTCCCATTGTCCCATAGATTGTAAGCTTTCGAGCAGGGTTCTCTTACCTCTCTGTCTGTATGTATTACCCAGTATTGTCTTATTAATGTTTGTTCCCAATTGTTAAGCGCTGCGGAATTTGCTGGCGCTATATAAATAAATGTTGATGAATGATGATGAATAACAAAGGGAAACAAGCAAGTGAACAGGGAAGAAGGGAAGGGAGACAATACCTGGGAAAATAAGTCACATGTTATTATACAACTATGTCTGAAAACAAAGGAGATGCATGGCCAAAACAAGTACTCAATAAAACATCCACAGAGGAGAGTAGGAAAGTTAAGTATACAATTTAGTAAGTGCTCCAATAAAGCCATTTAATTAGGGGAGATGTAGTAGAAGACGTGTATTGGAAACCTATGTTATCCATGTCATAACTTTTTTGAATTTTGACGATTATTACAGAAATAGGCAGAAGGGACAGAGATGTCCAGTACTGTGCAATCACAGCTCTAGCAGCAATATTGATATGTTCTACAACATAGTGATTATGAGGTTGAAGCTGCGGTGGGTAACATTTACAATCTGATTCATTAAGACAAAGATTTCAGACCAAAGAATTTGATTCTGTGGGCAGCTGCAGAAAATATGAAGCAGGCTCACAACTTTGCCACATTTTCTCTAACAAAATTTAGTGACAGGCAGAAATTTATGTAACTTATTAAGTGTCAAATACATTCTCTGGATAAGTTTAGGTAACATTTCCAAATGGCTGATGCATTTGGAGATTTTAAAAACATTTTGAAAAATACGATCCCATTTCTCCTCTGTCAAGGACAGCTGGAGATCAGTTTCCCACTGGAGTTGAGTAGTCAGTTTATGGGCGTCTATAGAGGTTAGGAGTGATTTATACCAGGATGAAATACCACACGTGCGCCTAAGTGGTGACAGACTAATAGAAAAAGGAGGAGGCTTCAGGTTGGGCAAGGAGCAGTCCTGAGATTCAATAAAGTGTAGGATCTGTAAATATTTGTAAAAATCTTGGGTAGGAATATTACACTTTTCGTGTAGTTGGGAAAAAGAGATCACAGCATTACCCTTGTAGGGATGAGGCTTAGTGATACCCTATTGTGCCAAAACGACAGGTGTAAATTTGTAATAAATTTAGAAAATCCAAAAATAAAAAGATGAGATGATATGAGAGTAAAATCTGAGGTTAATTGTAACATTTTATCCCAGGCATTGAGTCTCATATGCTTCTTAATGGAGTGACTGTTAAAAGGTCTATATTTTGTTTTTACCCATATAAAATCATGTTTCTCAAAGTCACCCATGGCTTGGGCGGGTCAGGAGCCAGCCATCCCCTAATCTGCTCTGACAGGCAAACGGATAAAATTCAAGCCTACGTGCAGCTAGATCACCTTTCACCTTGGATCTAGCCGTTTGTTTGTTTTTGCTAACGTATGACGCTTGCCCCTCCATATGAAAGTGAGGGATACAACATAAAATGTAAGTAGGGAATGGACAGAAAAAGGTACATAATTTTGGTAAGAAGCATAATTTTCACTGCCGCTATTATGCCTAACCATAAGACCTCATAATTAGCCCATATTTTGTGAAAGATATGACTTGGGACAAAAGGATAGAGTAATTACAGTTGATATCCGCATATGAAAATACCTAAGTAATAGATAAAGAAAATGGGTTGCAAATTATACTCAGTCTTAACTGAGGGGGTATCTTGGGAGGCTTGCGGGGTTGCAATAGCTAGGACTTTGGATTTTTATTTATTACGTTTATAGTAAGACGCCACGCAATACTCCTGAAGGATGAGGTGTAAAGCTGCCAACGAGGTCTCCGGGTCTGACACAAACCATAACACGTTGCCAGCGAAAAAGGCATAGTTTTGAGTGTTCCAATGATTGCACCTGTGATCTAGTCAGGCTTCCGTATTCTTTCTGCTAAAGGTTCTAAAGCTATCGTGAACATAAGGGGTGACAGGGGACACCCTTTTTTGTGCCATTAGAAATAGCAAAGCACAAAGACAAAACCCCATTACTATATATGAGGGGGCAGAGTACAAGGCATATATGGTATTTAGGAAAATACCAGAAAATCCAAATTTAAGTAGAACAGAGGACAAAGAACTACAATGAAGCCTATCAAAGTCCTTCAAATCAAGTGGCAATAAGTTTTGCAACATTTTTTATAGCAGAATTCAAAAGAGCTATAGGGTGATAATTTTGGCAGAGTGGGATCTTTACCCGGTTTAGGAATTGTGAGGATTTGGGCTTCCAGCATTTCCTTGGGGTAAGAGGAAGTGCTGGTAGTGTGGTTTAACAGTGCTGTACGTGTTGGCGTCAACTCAGATTGGAAAGTAAGAAGAAAAAGGTTACTAAAGCCGTCAGGACCAGGCGCTTTATCCTTTTTTAGAGTTTTAATAGTACCTTTTAACTTCATCTTCTGTCCAAGGGGAGCACAAAGAGGTGGACAAATCCAAAGACAGAGTGGAAAGGTCTAATGGGTCTAAAACGGTGAATAGTATCTGACGAAGTTTGGGGAATGAAGTTATCGGTTTGGAGGTTATAAAATTTTCACATAATAACTAGCAAGCTGGTTTGCTATATCTAAAGGATTGGAATTACGCTTACCCCGATTATCAGTGAAGCTTTTGATATGGTTAAGAGTTGTGATAAATGGAACATTTTCTAATTGGTCAAAAGTTTTAAGTGGCGTACCTCAAGATTCCGTGCTGGAGCCACTCCTTCTTAATATATTTATTAATGACCTTGGTGATGGTTTAGAAAGTAAAGCTTCTATTTTTGCAGATGACACTAAACTCTGTAAGGTACAAAAATCAGACCAAAATGTAGCTTCTCTACAGAGGAACTGAAATAAATTGGAGGATTGGATGGCCAAATAGAATATGAGGTTTAACATAGATAAATGTAAGGTTATGCATTTAGGGATCAAAAATAAGAACACAATCTATAAATTAAATAGAATTAATTTAGGAGAATCTATAATGGAAAAGAATTTGGCAGTGCTCGTAGACAGTAGACTTGTCAAGCAGCTGCAAGGGCAAATAAAGTATTAGCATGCATAAAAAGGGGCATAGATGCAAGGGAAGACAGTGTAATTTTGCCACTGTATAAATCGTTGGTAAGACCTCATCTTGAATATGCAGTACAGTTCTGGGCACCAATCTATCAAAAAGATAATTTGGAACTACAAATGGTTCAGAGAAGGGCAACAAAAATGATAATGGGTATGGAGTCATTAAGTTATCATCATCACCATTTATTTATATAGCGCCACTGATTCCGCAGCGCTGTACAGAAAATTCATTCACATCAGTCCCTGCCCCATTGGAGCTTACAGTCTAAATTATGTAACATACACACAAACAGAAATACAGACTAGGGTCAATTTGGATGGCAGCCAATTAACCTACTAGTATGTTTTTGGAATGTGGGAGGAATTCGGAGCACCCGGAGGAAACCCACGCAAACACGGGGAGAACATACAAACTCCACACAGATAAGGCCATGGTCGGGAATTGAACTCATGATCCCAGCGCTGTGAGGCAGAAGTGCTAACCACTTAGCCACGTGCAGCCCCATTATGAGTTGTGAGTTATGAGGAAAGGTTAGCCAGTTTAGGCATATTTACTTTAGAAAAGAGACGTCTAAGAGGAGATATGATTACTATGTACAAATACATTAAGGGTCAATACAGAGAACTTTCATGAGAACTTTTTACCCCAATGACTATACACAGGACACGCGGTCACCCCCTAAGGTTAGAGGAGAGCAAAAATCACAACCCGCATAGGAAGGGGTTCTTTACAGTAAGGGCAGTCAAGATATGGAATTCATTGCCAGGAAAGGTTGTGATGGCAGATTCAATAAATATGTTTAAAAAAGGGCTAGATTTTTAGAGGAAAAGTGTATCCAGGGATACGACCGTTAATCAAAATGAAGGATAGTAGTGGATATAGGGTAAATATAAGACTGCAATATTGGGTCTGGGGGGGATTTTCACAATTGAAACAGATTGGCTGTTGCTTACTCTGGATCAATTTCAAATATAATTGAGGGATTGCAAGAGATCCAAAATAGGTTGAACTTGATGGAGTGGTGTCTCTTTTCAACCTTAATAACTATGTTGCTAATATTTTTTACTCTGAGCTTTTGTGCCAATAGTCTGTTTGCTCTGTTCCCCAATGTATAGAATTTCTATTGAAGTCATATTATAGCAGTTTGGATATGAACTAGTGATACCGATGGCAATTTTTTCCAAGCTTCAATCAAATCTGCTTTAAGCTTGCAATTTCATGTGTTCTTCTAATGTTGAGCTTTCAAACTTGCAATTTGATCTTCATAAGACTTCTGTATTTCTGAAAATTAATTCTGGCAGCAGCATGAACTGCTGTACGTCTCAACTACTTTCAACACGCATCAAAAGTTGGGTAAATAAGTGTCCTCCAGCTTATTAGTATACATAAAGGTTACAAAACTATCGGTTATGATTTGTAACCAGTGCTCAAAGTGGGGCGGTATGTGCCAGTATAGTATACCGGCTTCTCCCCACTTCATTTAAGCTGCACACATACCCTGCTTCCCTTGCACATGATCAGACCACATGATTGACATCTTTTCTATATTTGAAATGTTTTGTAAGGACCATTTATCGGTTAGAAGGAGATATATGCGAATATAACCTATGGACATGTGAGAAAAAGGTAAAAGACCAAACAGTGGGAAGCGTTAACCCTCCAGTCGTCGTACAAATCATATTCAATGAGTATCCAAAAACAGGCAAAGGATGCATTAAGAATTGCTTGCGAGATGTGTTTAGTAGAGGGGGGGGGGGGGGGGGGTTCAATCTAATTTTGATTCGGGGCAAAGTTAAAGTCCCTCATGATAAATTAGGCTCCCGCTTTATCTTTATGTCTTTCAAGGCCTAGTTTCTGAAGAAAGAGCAGCTGGTTTGAGTTAGGGGCAAACAATGAAACGAACATAACTTTACAAGATACTAGCGTACCCATTAAGATTAAGTACCATCCATTTTTATCTAACTTTTTTGTCACGCTTGAATGGACAGGAGTTACCGATTAGAATAGCCACCACATTCGCTTGAAAAGACCACTTGACATATAACATGTAGAGTATCTATGATTATAAAGCTACAGAGGGCCTTTTGAGAGGAAAAATAGTGGAGGGATAATCTGCATTTGTTGGGTAAGTTCAAGCCCTTAGCACTAAGTGAGAAAAAGCTAACCTTTTTGGAGGTAGACTTTGATGTGGAGGATAAATAAATCACGGGAACAGTTCTCTTTACTTACATACCTATAACAAGGGGGAACAGCCATGCAGGGAAAAGGAGGGAGAGTTAAAACACAGGGGAAAACGGAAATTAGATATTTTGCTATAAATAAAGTGTAGTAAAGTAGTTAGCAAGTGGGGTGGGAGAGGTCACGCTTGGCCCAGTCTGACAACCTATGCAAAAATGTACACATGAAGTCAGGCTTATCACTAACAGTAGTAAATATAAACATTTGTATAGAAAACACATAACTGTAAATTTTAACAACGAAACCTGAATCAAATCCATAAAACTTTCAGAAGAACTTGTTTCAACAAATATATATGTAACAGGACAAGGCTGAAAGTAACTTAAAAAAAAGAGAAGACCATAGTCAGAATAGATAGGAGGAGAACATAAGTAATCAGACTAGGTATTCCAATTGACTAAACTCATACAACACATTCAGGGCGGTTCAGAGAATAAGAAAATTCAGATAAAAACGTCCTAAAAGTCCCAGGAAAATTAAAGGGTTCAGGGCAGAAGGCATTATTCCAACCGGTAAAATTTATAAGTGGAAGCACAACGGAGCAATCAGGTTGATGGCCACTTTTTTCGTAGTCGTATGGGAGCGCTGGAGGGAGAAGCTTCCACAGGAATATTCCAGTCTACCAAAAGGGATTGGGTGGAGTCTGAAGAAGCAACAGAAGTATAGGTACCAATTCTGTGAATAATGTAACCAGTCGGAAAGCCCCATTCTCTTTTGAAAGTTTGCAGCCCTCAGAGCCATTGTGATAGGACAAAGTAGTCTACACTTCGCTAGAGTAACAGGGGAGGCATTAGAAAAGTTGAAGATCTCCCAGAAGGAGCCTGAGAAGAGTGTCTTTTAGAGAGGAGGCTGGAGCCATTTTAGATTTTATGCAGCTTATGAATCCCATCAATGATAAGGTCTTTGGGCGAGACAGAGGGAAGGAGTTTGTTGAAGAGGGAGGTTGCAAAGCCATATAAGTCCACATTAGAGTCACGGATGATGCTTATCTTGAAAGGTCTGTCGGAATCTGTCTTCCAAATCTGTAAGTTTCTCTCTAATGGCAGAGACCTTCTCTTGCAGTGAATCATGAGCAGTGATTAAATTGTTATGCGAAAGACAAGTTCTTCCATTTTAGTTTCAATATAATCTGTGCCAGCACTAGTTCTGCCTCTTCCATTTATATTTTTCTTAACAGTCATCCTAATGTCAGCTTTTAATGAGATTAAATGGAGATGGATTGCGCAAAGCGTAACGGATTCATCTATTTCTGGGAAAGAGGTGGCATCCAAAGCTGGAGGCAAATCCAGTTGTGCCATAGATGAGGTGGAGTTCTCTGAGGCGAATTTGTAACTGGTGTAGAGAGGGGCAAACCGTAGACCAAAAAAGTGAACAGAAGATGCTGGTTTGGTCAATGGTTTCAGTTTTTTTGGACCCATAATAGTGTGAGGCAGATTCCCGGAGAACTGGCCAAAATAATTGGGTGTGGTCTTTGTGTGAGTGTTCCCTAATACTTTCAGCACAGGAGGCGTTATACATAAGTTACAACATGAGGTTTAGAGGTCATCAGAGGCAGGGCCAGAAATAAAATCAAGGAGACATTGTTGAGCATGTAGGAATACTGAAGAGCACCTCTAGCTTACAGCTTAAACAAACAGTCAGTTGACCACATGTAGGGTTAACAAAGTAAAGAGTGGATGTACACAAATGGATAGAGAGTATTGATCTAAACTACACTTTGCAGAAAAGTACAAGAGTCCAAAGTTAAGTAGCTGTATCCAGCATAGTGTAGACAAATATACAAATCTACTATTGCTTAGCAGAGGCAAGTGCATAAAAAAAAGCCGTAATATAAATGTCAGTGATAATAATCACACTGCACAGATTGATGCAGCGTAAGTTCCCTGAAACAATTGCAGCTTGTACTGTTTTGGTATCGTGAAGCAACAAGCAGAATGGGACCAGGCAGTCTATCACAGTCTCTCTGATGCCTGCATCTGTGTGTCAATAAGGCCTAGGGAGGAAGACTGGACCCAGATTCAAGAGCGCTTCAATCAGCATGCAAAGCTAACCATGCAAGGTGAATAGACAATACAGGTGAGTCCGTATTTAAGCCCTCATCAACAGTTGCTGGGATATAGAAGGCAAAGTGCGGCAAAGGAAGTGGCGTACGTGCTGCTGAACCATCAGCCTGAGAGCTGTGTCTGACACAAGAGGAGCCACTGCCCACACTGCAGTAGGAGGGCAGTCAAGCAGATTGGTTGCAAGGGTGGAAGAACCACAGTTTATGCACTAAACTTCACTAGGGGAACGAAGCACAGTTCTAGTGACAGGGTCGGATAAACCGAGGCTGCAGGCTGTCAGAACTCTGTGGTAGTAAAGACCCTGGGTATACATGTTGGAGTCCATGAATTAAAGGAATGGCTGGAGTAGAAACCACAGCCTGCAGGGAAAGGGAAGGAAGGGGAGTATACAAAACCCTGATGTGGCTGGATTTAGGGATTTTGGTGAGAGCTCTAACTCGGTGTGACTGTTCTCGATGGCAGCTAAGCCACAGCCCCCTTTAAATTGCCATTTTAAATCTGGATGCCAATAATGCTTAAAATCGTCAATTTGCTAGAATCGCAATTTGATACATTTACCCAATGGTGTTTTATTATATGTTCTGAGAGCAAAATCAAAATCATTTGTAACAATATGGTTCTATTCGGTCTACAATTTGTTATACATTTTTTTTTATATTAAAATAAAGGAAGGGAAGTACATGACATTTAGGACAATGCGTGTCTCTAAATATCTGAATATAGTTTAGATTTATAAGAATTCTTTTTCTATAGCATCCATTGCAGACTTTTCAGTCAAAAGTCTTGGCTGTAACAAACCTAATTGAAACCTTCATCAAAAATGTATTTTCCAAAGATGCAGCAGATACAAACTTTAACTTGATTTATTTTTTTATCTGTAAAGTATTTGTATCTGTGATTGGACCATTAACATTTGGATATCATCACTGGCATTTTTCACATTCCAAATGACTTTACTTTTATGAAATTTTATTAAAGATATTGAAAATATAGATATCCTTTACACAGGCTAACCATACAATGTAGTATTTTGGCAATCATTGATCATGATTTAGAGACAGTTTATAAACTATGTAGTCATTTATTCCGTCATCACTGCTTGCTTTAGTGGCAATGAGTGCAAAATCAATTTTCTATTTTTTCTACAAACTTTGCAACATGAGTTGTGATCACATAGCAACAGCGCAAAAAAACCCAAGTATGCACTCAAGTTATCTGGCAGATCATTGTAGATCTATACAAAACATAATACTTATTTTAGAACACTGTGCAAGCAGAAGAAATTCTATAAACCACAGCAACCAATCAAATAAGAGCTCTCATTAAACTGACTAAACAAAACTGCCATAAAGCCAAAATCTGATTGGTTGCTATGAATTCCAGCATAACATTGCTCTTGGCACCATGTTGTTAACTAAAGCCTCAATCACTTGAATGGCACGTTGCTCCCCAGATATATGGCAGCATTCAGTTGACCAGTCTCACCCCCTACCCCCCAACTAAAGAACAAAACAAAAAACATGTAAACATGTGGGACAAAAATCTTGTCTGCTTTTCCTTTTCTGTAAGCAAATCCATTTTCATGTCACTTTTTAAACAGAACAGAATAAATCGGCAAACTTAGCAATGTGTGATAAATATCCCACTGTAGCCTTGGCTGACAAAGTAAAACATGCTTCAACAGATTTCTAAATGCAATTTCTCAGTAATCCCCAACACAATAATAATTATTGTAAGGCAACATATAGAGGATTTTTTAGATAAACCAGTGTGAACACAAAAAGCATCTGGAACGTGGGGTGTGTTATTTGGCTGCCGAATAGCAAGAACGTGAACAAAGTACTGAGCTCTGCTTTCCCACCTGTCAGTAACTGTTTCAAAACCTGTCACCGGCCAAGACACAGTTCCAGCTTTCACATTTCAAAGTTGAAAATAAGTTACTTCAATGTATAAGTGCAATACTCTGCAATAGATCAGGGTCTGAAATGCACTAGGGCACTGCCAAAGCACAGAGGGTATTCACATTGGGTACACAGGTGCTGAAGATGAATAATCAGTTGTAATATATACCACAGAATGGCTGTCCACAACATTATATGGTTTCCTTGAATTTAACCATATCCTTTACACCAATAGTAAGGTGCAATGCGGATGTTTGGGAAGCTATGCTACATCATCGAGCATTTCATATGACAAAGTACAGATTTTCTGAAGCAAAGTTATCCATACTGCCTGACACAATGTAATAGGATCACTCCAGGAGTAGGACGTGATTTGCGCTTCCCATGCCACATTTACTTTGCATACATTAGAGACATTCAATTTGAGCTGCAATTCCTGCAGGTAATCTGTTCGTTTCATAGTTTTCTCTTCTGTTGCAAACAATCTGTTATTGCAAATATAGTTTAAAATCAACTTAAAAACGCAAATGCCAACAAAAAACTGTAAATAGTTATTACTGTTCTGAGCACTAATTAAATATACTTTACATGTCCTTTTAACAAAAGCACAATATGGTTTTGTATTTTTTATGGCTGTAAATGAGCACTGATGGGTGTTTAAAGGGTAGGTATAAATACATATAGATGCTTGTGGGCCGTCTACAATAAATGTTTATTTCCATAGATTAAAGAATTAGGTGTCAGTACAACTGACCAGGTGCAATGTTCAAACTTCAACATAAAGTTTATGCAAGACAAGAGGCTGCACTGTAAAAATAGTCACCTGACAGCTATATTTTAGTCTGCTGTATAATATTTGCAAAGTGAGGAAATAAAGCCATTCAGACAGCCTAACCCTAAAAATAAACACACTGATATGTTCCAAACTATTCTTCAAAAAATAATCATAACTGGTCACATTAAAATCATGTTAAACTTTCAATAAATACAGTACATAGCAATACTTCTGAAATGCAATATGCACACTATTATATATACATATATATCTACACACACACACACACACACACACACACATATTTACACACAAAAAATTGGACAAAAGTATTTGGCCACAGCTGTTAATTATTGAATTGAGGCGTTTCAAATCACACCTTTGCCAGAGGTGTATAAAATCAAGCACCTAGCCATGCAGTCTCCATTTGCAAACATTTGTAATACAAAATAGGTTGTTCTGAAGTACTCAGTGAATTCAAGCGTGGTACTGTGATAGGATGCCATCTTCGCAATAAGACGGTTAGTAAAATTTCATCCCTACTGGCTTTTCCAAGGTCAACTTTAAGTGATATTATTAGAAAGTGGAAGCTTTTAGAAACAACAGCAACTCAGCCATGAAGCGGAAGACCATGCAAAATCACAGAGCGGGATCAATGACTGCTAAGGCACATGGTGCGAAAAAAGACACCAACACTCTGCTGATTCCACAGCTGAGTAGTTCCGAACTTTCACTGGCATTAATGTAAGCACAAAAACTGTGTGGCAGGAGCTTAATGGAATGAGTTTCCATGACCGAGCAGCTCCATGCAAGCCTCACATCACCAAGACCAATAGCAAGCGTCTGATGGAGTAGTTTAAAACGCACAGACACTGGACTGTGGAGCAGTGGAAACGTGTTCTGTGGAGTGATGAATCACACTTCTCTGTTTGGCAGTCAGATGGGAGAATCTGGGTTTGGCGAGAAAGAGAGAAAGCTACCTGCCTGACTGCATTATGTCAACTGTGAAGTTTGGTGGAGGAGGGATAATGGAGGGGTTGTTTTTCAGGGTTTGGGCTAGGCCCCTTATATCTAGTGAAGGGCAATCTTAATGCTTCATCATACAAAGTCATTTTGGACAATGCTATGCTTCCAACTTTGTGGCAACAGTTTGGGGAAGGCCCTTTTCTATTCCAACATGACTGTCCCCCAGTGTACAAAGCAAGGACTACAAATATATGGTTTGATGAGTTTGGTGTGGAAGAACTTGACTGGCCCTCACAGAGCCCTGACCTCAACCCCATTCCATTGGGATGAACAGAAATGGAGAATGCGAGCCAGGTCTTCTCGTCTATCATCAGTGCGTGACCTCATAAATGCTCTACAGCAGGGGTAGGCAACCTGCGGCTCTCCAGGTGTTGTGAAACTACAAGTCCCAGCATGCTTTGCCAGTAGATAACCAGCAGGTAGTTGGCAAGGCATGCTGGGATTTGTAGTTTCCCAACACCTGGAGAGCCGCAGGTTGCCTACCCCTGCTCTACAGAATGAATGGGCACAAATTCCCATAGAAACACGCCAACATCTTGTGGAAAGCCTTCCAAGAAGAGTGGAAGCTGTTATCGCTGCAAAAGGGGACAAACTCCATATGAAAGTATATGTATTTGAATAAAATATCATTACAGTCTCTGTTGGTGTAATGTTCAAGCATCCGAATATTTTTGTCCATATAGTGTACATGTAACTAGACATTTTTTTTTGCAAAATGTGCCCCACTCTTTGCTTGTAAAAGATGGATGTGGAGGTTCACACAAATCAGTTGTCTATTCAAATATTGTTTGATTAAACTACTACAGTGCAGGCAATTCACATGGTCAAAGAAACTAATGTAATTAGGTCACATAGTAGCCATTTACTTCCTTTTAGTGTATAAACAACTGAGTACAGTATTAGAAACAAGCATAAAATTACAACATCAATTACACTATTATCTACACTTACACTATTATCTACACTGTCATTTGTCTTACAATCTGCCTATCTGTACGTTCTTACATATTATGCCTTATATGATCAAATGTCCAAAGACCAACTGCTATCATTTTGTGTCACCATATAAACATATACATACAAAACGAAACGAGTATTCAACATATTTTGATAAATTGGAAATGTTTTTTACGTTTCCAATAGATACCAATAGGTATGAAACAAGACCTGTGTGTACCTAATGATTATGAATTTGCATAACTGGATGCACAAGGTTGAATTACTAGCAAACTAAAATAGACGCCCATCTAGAATCCATTAACTTTTGACAATAAGAAGTGGAATAGCACACAAAGCTGTCCCTTCTCCAGTCATTCAAAAAACTGAGTGGACTCCCAGAAAAGAGGTCCAATTTAGCACAGCAGAGCCCCGGTTATCATGAACCTCCTCCTGGCGCCTCCATGCGACATTTGCTCATTGGGGTTATAGTTATTTCAGAACTATAAGAACCTTGATGCTTTTGACATTACAGTTAATTGGAGAGGAGTTCATTGCGCTGGATCACCCCAGAACTTCCAAACAGCACGTCCCATTGTGTAACAGGGAAGATGTTCAGACTGGTTTGTTTCCCTTTCTTGATCATGGTCTCTGAGTAATGTGACTGGCAATGAGGATCTTGGACAACATGTTTGCTAATGTGGTCTCTGGGCAGTGGAACCTTGCATGCAATAATAACACAATCACATGTGTTCATAAAGTCATAGGCTGTAGAAGATCGACAAGATGTCTCAATAGGTATTCAAGCTGAAGTAGAAGAGCATTCAAGTTTCACAATAGCTATGATAGCTGCCAAGAAAGGTAAGTTTGCATGCTGAGTGGAAAGACAGCGCTTTCCCATGGGGTCTTGGTGAGAATGGGTTATGGAATCTGTCATACAATAACCAGGCAGAACCGCCATGTATTGTATGACCGCATCATCTAAAGCATTGTGGAGAAATCATAGGAACAAAATTAGTATTTATAGACAGGCTCAAATAGCATTAAATCATAATCTTGTATCCAACTTCCATCAACTTCACATTATTCTTTTTTCACAGTGGCGAGCATTGCGTTAAGGTCCTGCCCCCAATGGTTCACATATGTTTGCGTACCACTATTAGAGGTAAACCAATTATAAAGCATGTATATATTCCCTTTGCCCAGAGGAGTTTTAATGCATTACCGGTGTACATGTTGTGGTAATTTGGCAATTACCACAACATGTAATTTGGCAATGTCTAAAGTAATGAAACTTAAATTGAATTTAAATAATCTGCTATTTTGTAAAGGCCATTATAATTCCACCATCAAAAGGCCAACATGGCACAGCCAGCACCAAAGGCCTGATTGGGAAAGAAGAGATCTGTAGCATGAAGTAAGCAAACAGTATACTTCGCTTGTAGTCTATTATTATTACCATTTATTTATATAGCGCCACTAATTCCGCAGCGCTGTACAGAGAACTCACTCACATCAGTCCCTGCCCCATTGGGGCTTACAGTCTAAATTCCCTAACACACACACACAGACAGACAGACACACAGACTATGGTCAATTTGATAGCAGCCAATTAATCTACCAGTATGTTTTTGGAGTGTGGGAGGAAACCCACGCAAACATGGGGAGAACATACAAACTCCTCACAGATAAGGCCATGATCAGGAATTGAACTCATGACCCCAGTGATGTAAGGCAGAAGTGCTAACTACTTAGCCACCGTGCTTGTAGTGTATCCCATAGAAATACAAAATACATTTTTATATTCAACAAACTTGTCATTTTGATATAACATTCCTTTCATACTTTATTTACAAAATACTAACACTGATGGGAAGAGTCATTAATTTTTACTAGGGGTCATCACACACTAAAATAATGTGAATTTGCAGTGCAATAACCCAGAGCGCAGTAGCATCATCTGAAATTCTTGTGTGTGGCACCTGACTGCAATAATCCCTATGAAAGTTAGAAAGGGTAGAATAGAAGACAGTGACTGCAAAATATCCAGAGCCCAAACTGAACATATCAATAAAAGGTTATAAAATCCAGACTGCTGAATGCCTGCAGTTTGAGTTATAAAAGCAGTTCTGATTGATTCCAGCATTCATTAAAGACCCAAGAAATTACCAAAGTAGGCATGCAAAAAACAATTTCATATTTCCCCCACCTTCTCCCTGCAGAAGAGACATCTGTAACAATCATGCCACACTCATTAAAGACTGATTTTCATACCACTGTTTATGCTTATGTATATAAAACTTTAGAGCGAAACGGCACAAAAAACTACAATGACTTCTACAAACTTTGCAAGGCAGGGTGGGTGAAAATTGGTTTACACTGATGATTCCTGTATCTAGCACTAATCTTCCGCAGATATGGATTTTAACAAGTTGCTATGGTTCAAAAGATAATCTTCTCTTTGCATGAAGTCGTAATGATGGGCAGAATTTACTTAAATAGTACATCATATTTTATGTCTTACGGTATACAGTGTGGGTGATGTGGATATGCGCCACAATAAACATACAATTAAATTTGTTTTTTAATTAAGTACTTAATATCCTGAGACATTAATCTTAAGTAATAATCCAATATTGAGATACATTCAACTTGCTCAATGTTTATTGAGCAGCTGCAAATAATCACATGCATTATTGGGGTTTGTTATAAGTATATTTATGACAACAGACAGTGTGTTTGTGGTAAGAAGCTGTAGCTGTTTATTGCAAACAATTGATAGCATATGTTTTGATGTATTTAATACATTTGGGGTGAGGAGCTTGCTGTGTGAACTAACAATTTATCTACAGGTGGTTCAGAGAGGATATTAGAGAATTGTGGGTGATGATGAACAAACAAAATAATATGTGGAGTAAGAGCTTATGAATTTCAAATATATACAATAGACTTACAGGGATCTGTCACATTGTTTAGTTGAGTGCATACCCCCACAACAAATTAAGTCCATAAAATATAATGGATGTGATTTACTAATATAGGTGAAAAAATATACACTGTACGATAAACCCTATTGACTGAACAATAAATTAATTATGCAAACTTTTTAAAATGTAGTTTAAATATGAAAAGACTAGACCAGGAGTACATAACAGCTAAGATTCCGCCCAACAGAAGCATGTTCTGCTCTCACCAGTTTACTAATCAGGGACGACATAAGAAATACACTGCATACTAATTGATGCTGCCTCTTGGGTATTCAATTTCATGCCGTTTTGCTGCGCAAGCAATAATAACGGTACATAATTCACCAATTGGCCAGTTTGTTGATTAACATGAATGGTCAGTTAGTAAGAGCAGAGGACTCCAGAGGATAGCATGCTGATTACATAGGTCAGGTACTGTAGCTGTGGTCACCATAATCAGTAATGAAAATAAATAGGCTTTGAGGAGATTATTGTCCCACCATAAATGAGTGTTTCTTACATATATGTATGCTTCATTGTATGCCCTGTAGCAGCTGTCCTGTGCATGTCATAAAGCAATTTAACAAGGAGTGTAAATAAATGTTTTTATTGTCATGATTAATAATCTACTTTAATAAATGTTTTATTTCTTTTGTGCATGAATCCTCATAACCAGGAACATATATGTTGTACATGTGTATTTAAATGAATACATATAATTCATACTTAGATATCTATTACCAAAGCAACATGCACAGTGCATTTACCCATAGAAATAAGATAACTGCTCTCTTTAGGCCACTTGGTACAAAAGCGAGCTTAGCAACATTTTTTGATATAGGTTAGTACACTGTGCAGGTATGTCAATAACCCCCAATGTCAGCTACTTTACTACAAGAGAAAAAAAAATGTATATCTCTATTTGCACAACAATCTAAAATAAAAACAAGCAGCCTCAAGTGAGGTTGGAAGTTAAGTCAGAAAAAAATATTTCCCCCTACATCAAGTAATAATTTTATCATAGGCTTCATATGAAAGTGATAAAGCTAAACAACATATTTTTGCATTACTCTCTGCGTAAAGCAAAAAAAGAAAGTGATATGTTTAGGGAGTAGGATGACAAAATGAGGCACCAAAACAAACCCTTAGGGTATAAAAGGTTTTTTTCCTAGGCATTATGTGGGGGTATAGGGTGAAGCTGAAACACCCACCTTTCTCTGTGGAATGCGTTGTGTGAAAAAGCGTTAATGGCCTCTCACTGCAGGAAGGTGGCTTAGAGTCAGTGCTCCTTTTACGAGACAAATGCAGCTGGGAGTTTGTCTGTGGCATCTCCGGTACGGTGGAAAACATCTATAAATAAAAATGAGATTCAAAAGGTCAGCTGTTTATAAAACATATAAAGGAAATGGCAAAAAAACTTTGTCAAGGCACATTGCTTACAAAGTAAATCCCCTTTAACCCTGTCACTGCTTACACGTCGGCAAACAAAATCCAAGGGAAAGAGAGAGAAGTGACTAACTTTAAATTCAAGTAACTATGAACATTCCAGCGTGGTCATTTTGCATCTTGTGACAAGGTAAGGTAGAACAGCAATTAGCATAGTTATCTTGCAGCAATGGGGCCTTGGTGCTGATTATGAGCAAAGCAATATTTGTTAGGGTTGCTTGGGTTTCCTCCAGGTGCTCCGATTTCCTCCCACACTCCTAAGACATACGGACAGGTAATTAGCTTCCTATGAAATTGGCCTTGTATGTATGAGTGTGTGGCAGGACAATTAAATTGTAAACATGTACCAAAAGGAATACATATTTTCACTCCACATCTCTGCATTATGTCAGTATATAAATACAAGGTCACCAATAATAAGATGGATGGCCATGTGAATTTGAAGCATTCCATTTTATTTTATTGAATTACTATTAAATAAATTATAAACTATTGTTTCATTTCAAGAGTACATTGGCTTATTAGGATTTCTGACATGTTAAATGCCTTTCAATTAAAATATATTTTCTCACCATCTGTTTCAAGAAGTTAAAAATGGGTAAATGTGAATGAATCTCATTTTAGAATATACGTTGAGTAATTCAATTTCAGAAAAATAATGTTTGTCTCAGGGGTCTTAAAAAGTGCTTCCAAAAAATCCTGAAAAAACAGGCTAATTGATGGATACCAAGAAAAGAGGTAAACATATTCACATATCTTCTATACATAAAGCTAGTCCACAATACACAATGCTGTCATTACATAGGCATCTGCTTTATAAAGGGAGTCTGTGTTTAAGAGCAAGCATCAAACAAAGCAGCTCAGGCAGGTAGGAAGTGTTCATATGTTTACACTTAAAATAATAATAATAAAAGAGGACAAAAGGGAAGTACATGTAATGTTACCACTGAGCAGACATAATGATCCCATTTTGAATCCCCCTGGTCACCTTCTACATAACTGCCTGTCTGAACAGGTAACTGCTGTCTGTAAACTTTTGCATTGCATTGTCAGTACAGTCATGGCCAAAAGGTTTGAGAATGACACAAATATTGGTTTTCACAAAGTTTGCTGCTTCAGTGTTTTTTGACCTTTTTGTAAGATGTTGCTATGGTATACTGAAGTAGAATTACATGCATTTAATAATTGTCAAAGGCTTTTATTGCAATTATATTAAGATTATGCAAAGAGTCAATATTTGCATTGTTGTCCCTTCTTTTTGAAGACCTCTGCAATTCGCACTGGCATGCTGTCATTCAACTTCTGGGCCACATACTGACTGGTGGCCACCCATTCTTGCCTAATCAATGCTGGGAGTTTGTCAGAAATTGTGGGTGTTTGTTTGTCCTCCCGTGTCTTGAGGATTGACCACAAGTTCTCAATGGGATTAAGGTCTGGGGAGTTCCCTGGCCATTGACCTAAAATGTTGATGTTTTGATCCCCGAGCCACTTAGTTATCACTTTTGCCTTATGGCAAGGTGCTCCATCATGCTGGAAAAGGCATTGTTCGTCACCAAACTGTTCTTGGATGGTTGGGAGAAGTTGCTCTTGGAGGATGTTTTGGTACCATTCTTTACTCATGGCTGTGTTCTTAGACAAAATTGTGAGTTTTAAGGAGAGTTTTACTTCCATATTCAAAACTGCGATACCCGAGAATGATTACGTTTGCCTAAGGGCTACAGCCAAGGGTTCCAGTACCATAGCGAATAAAAGTCAGAAACTTCTTTCTAAATAGAGACCATTGTGGCTGCATTTTTATATTACATTTTTGTGTTGGTTTTATTTTTTACTTTAAGGCAAAATCATGTAGTGTAACAATGTAAACCAGCAATATAAAGGCATGAAATGTTCTTATATGGCTAAAGAAACCTGAATAATCATGTGTAAAAAAACACAACATTGGATTAATGCTACAAAATTATAATGCTATAATAAGAACTAAATCCCTCCGCACTAGTAATCAATAACATTTCTAATAAGTTCCAATGCTAATTAGTATTAAGGGTGGTATATTAAATATATAATCGGGTGCTCCCTCAGTAGTTAATGTACATTAGAGAAGGAATAGAACTATTATTTTAGTGGGGCATTCCAGGGACATTAATTTTTGGAGGCTCAATAGTCATTATCAATGGGTCCTGATTATCAGAAAGATGTCCTCCATGGACAAAGGTGTAGTGTAAATAAGATGTTACTTTAATTGTATAACCATAAAATCTCAAGTTTAAAAACCAAAATATAACTAATTAAAAATAAGTGGGTCATTAGTGGGAATATATTAACAGAATATACACACAGAATATTCTAATGCTGCAAACTTAGAAGCTAAGTTAAGAAAGCAAACACATTGCACAAATTACATACATTAAGGTCAGCAGTCGGCTGCAGGGAATGCAACCTTTACGTGGCCTGAGTGTGAAGGGGTGCTAGCAATGCCAGGTTATCCTGCCAAGGTTTCCATTCCTATTAAGACCACACGCAGGGTCAGCGCATGATATGGGGACCGAGAATGCAGGGTTCCACCCCCCGGATTAATGTTCATTTACTAAAGTGCAAAAAATTGCCTCTGCAGCACATTTACAGTTTGCTGATGTTCATGAATTGAATCCTCTCTTTGCCATAGTTTAATTATTTTTGTAAAGAAAAATAAAATATCTGTGCTTCGTCTCTCACTAATTTAATATCACTTATCTCATTTTAGTTTAAAAGCAAGCGCACATGTATGTATTCTGAATTTAAAAAAAAGGATCTATATTTTTCCTGTAATGTCTGAACGCACCAGGTTATTTTTTTATACTTTTATTTAATAATTCAAACTGATCTAATCTATGGAAACAGATTTTGTTGTCACATTAAAGAGTATATTTTATAGCAATTTCTGTGCTGTACCATAGTGAACATGTCACAGCTAAATCCCTTTCACTTCCAAAGTTTGATATCAGTCTATCTAATTTGTAGTAATTAGTGAGCCAAAGTAAAATGTTCCAAAGACTACCTTATCTGTAACATTTAAAGAAAGATGTTTAGGGCATCAGACATCCTAAATAATCAAGGGGAGAAAGACTATGTTGTTTCGGTTATAAGGCACCATAAAGGTATATAAAACAGAGGGAATTATGGAAGAACATTATAGAATATGGAGTAAGAAGGGATAAACAGTAAAGAGTGAATGAAAGACATGAAATATTAGGAAAATTTGAAAAGATCACGTGAGGGTAATATTTTTCATATCATGCATACAATAGAATTGAAATGCATTTGATAAAATTAGATTATGGAGCTTTGCAATTTATTATACGAGTCAAATATAGCGCTACTTTGCCAGTGATGATCACATTGTTTTTCCGTTTTTCCATCTCCAGTAGGTTTACAACTAAACTCTTTAATTACGGCACACTTAAATCATACAGTTCCTCTGGCTGACTGGAGTAAACATGTATCTTACCTGGTTTTAATTTATACACCAAACCTGTATAATTGACTTTTACCAGTCACTATTGTGAGAAGTTATCAACCCAAAAGAAAATTGCAGCTAAAAAACCACTAAACATTTTCTTCAATTGTTTAATGATGTACACTATATAGACAATAGTGTTTGGCTACACCTGTTAATTATTGAATTGAGGTGTTTCAATCAGACCCGTTGCCAGAGGTGTATAAAATCAAGCACCTAGCCATGCAGTTTCCATTTGCAAACATTTGTGATACAAAATTGGTCGTTCTAAAGAGCTCAGTCACTTCAAGCGTGGTACTGTGATAGGATGCCACCTTTGCAATAAGACGGTTCCTTAAATTTCATCCCAGCTGGATATTGCATGGTTAATTGTAAATCACTAGAAAGTGAAAGTATTTAGGAAAAGCAGTAACTCAGCCACGAAGTGGAAGACCACGTAAAATCACAGAGCGGGATCACTGACTGCTAAGGCGCATGGTACGTAAAAGTCGCCAACGCTCTGATTCCATAGCTGAACAGTTCCGAAATTTCACTGACATTAATGTAAGCACAAAAACTGTGCGGTAGGAGCTTAATGGAATGGGTTTCTTTGGTCGAGCAGCTACATGCAAGCCTCACATCAACAAAAACAATGCCAAGCATTGGATGGAGTGGTTTAAAACACACAGACACTGGACTGTGGAGCAGTGGAAACATGTTCTGTGGAGTGATGAATCACACTTCTCTGTTTGGCAGTCAGATGGGCGAGTCTGGGTTTGGCGGATGTCGGGAGAACATTTCATGCCTGACTGCATTATGCCAACTGGGAAGTTTGGTGGAGGAGGGATAATGGTATGGGTCTATTTTTCAGGGTTTGGGCTAGGCCCCTTATCTCCAGTGAAGGGCGATCTTAATGTTTCAGCATACAAAGTCATTTTGGACAATGCTATGCATCCAACTTTGTGGCAACAGTTTGGGGAAGGCCCTTTTCTATTCCAACATGACTGTGCCCAAGTGCACAAAGCAACGACTACAAAGACATGGTTTGACGAGTTCGTTGTGGAAGAACTTGACTGGCCTGCACAGAGCTCTGACCTCAATCCCATCGAACACCTTTGGGATGAACTGGAACGGAGATTGGGAGCCAGGTCTTCTCGTCCAACATCAGTGCCTAACCTCATAAATACTCTACAGAATCAATGGGCACAAATTCCCATAGAAACACTCAAACATCTCGTGGAAAGCCTTCCAAGTGAAGTGTGAAAGCTATTATCACTGCAAAAGGGGGACCAACTCCATATTAAAGTATATGTTTTTGAATACAATATCATTACAATCCCTGTATCACGCGCCGGGCGATCGGGCCATATACCCAATCCCCGGCTTACTTACCTGCTCCTGCCGTCTGCTTGGTCCGGGCTGGGCGCCGCCATCTTTCCGGAGACCCGATCTGTCAATTTCTCTCTCCCTCTCCCTATTGGTTGGAGTTTTGGCTCCAAAGTTTAAAAGTCACCTCAGTCACCTCCTCCCTGTTCTCGCCTGATCGTCATATACCTTCCATGGGTTCCTGGCTCCAGTTCTATTCCTCGTCCAAAGAGTTGACTATCTACTCGCTGGATTGCTGCTCCTCAATTCCAGTGAACCTGCTGACTGCTGAATTGTATTCCTGCCGCCATCCTAGTAAACAGTCGTCCGCAGAGCTGACACTATACACCGCTTCTCCTCTGTTTCTGCATAACCTGCTGGCTATACCCTGCAACTTATCACTACTATTCGTGAGTAACCTACTTACTCTTGTGGCTTGTCTCCCTATTATCTCGACTGGTCGCTTCCAGTAGGGGCCGCGACCTGCAAGGAGGTGCAGCTAAGTCTAAAGCGCCTTGCAGCTGGTCCCTGGTGAATACCTCCTGCTTGTTGGACTCCGCGCCTTACTGGGAGTTGTATTAGTTTCAGGCTGGTTCCCGTTCCTTACCATTCCTGCTGTAGAATTGTGATGCTGACCTGTGACACCCTGTTGGTGTAATGATCAAGCATCTAAATACTTTTGTCCATATAGGTTATGTTGTCCATCTATGAATATGCACTAGTTTTATTAAGAGAAACCTCCAAATATATAAACATGGATGATTCTGCTAATAGGCAGAATGACTAAAGTTCTGAGTGAGGAAGAGACTATATTAATATGAATAGCAGCTCTTTGTCACCTTACACAGATGTAAATACTCATGACATTATTCATGTTATTCTAGATACCCAACTCTTTTAATCTGTTAAAACTAAACTACTCTCATTCCACTAAGATGCAGGATGTGGTACCAATGCAGGTAGACACACAGTTAAACGCTGCTGCTCTATTAGGAGACAGAAAATTCATTAACCAGAAAGTTCCAAGCCACATGCACACAAATCTGAAAGGATCTAAACTTTTCTATAAAGAGGTCTATATAAATGGCAGATGTTAATTTGAGAGCCATGATAATCAATTTAATTAGAGAAAGATATGCAGATCACTGCAACTGAGCTACTTCAGCGTAATGAACTCTGGCTCATGAGCCCTGATTTTAATTGTGAACGATATAGGTCAGCTGATATTGGATAGCACGGTCATTGTGTCTGCCACGGATAACCTGAGGATTCAATCAACACAGAACTAGTATGCTTTGTGTATGATAATCCGCATGGCTACTGCTTGCAGATGTTTTATAAGCCCAATGAAGTAACAGGCTTAGGTTTTGATTATCACGCAGTGGAACTAAGGAAATTAGATACATTTTATCCAAGCTGTGAAAAAAAACACACACAGAGACAGCAAATTCATATTTTACGATGACTTTTTTTTTTTTTTAAGAGTAAGAGAGAGAGAGAGAGAGAGATGAATCCTCTGTACTCACCAGATACAAACTGGGGTTCAAGAGGGGTGTGCAGACATTTTATAAACAAAAAACATTGCACTTGCCAAATACACAATTAATGCTGTTCTAACTACTTTTCTGTATTAAAAACAGGGAATGTTCGTTTCTCACATTGCAATACATGTTAATCTGACCAACTCATGCCAAAGTCTTCCCATTCTGGCCAGTCCTGAAATAAATATAACCATGATCATTGTTTTGCTCATTATCTGGGTTGAGGCTTATCTGCACACATTTAAAAGCAAATCTTCCGTAAGCTAAAGCAGCCATTTGACACCTAAGGACTAACCTGACACAAGTTGGATTAAATTAATGTAAAGAACTAGAAATGGGGTGCAAGTGAATCAGAACTTAAAATTATATAAACAAAAAGACATTGATCCTCTGCACTCACCAAGTACATGTCTTTTTGTTTATACAATGTAAATCCCAGCTTTCTTGCATTCGTGCATGCATAGCTTTTTCCTAATTTCCCCTACCCAAACATTAGTAAAAACATAGAGCAAGCCAGCATTGTCACAAGTCCCCTCTCTCTCTGGATACAGCAGGGTGTGCTCTTTTTGGAAGGTTTAGCTCCACTTCAAATTTTTCCTTCCATCACAGATATATAGGAAAGATTCTGTATTCCGAGTCCATGTCCCTCTCAGTTGCGTAAAAAAAAAAAAAAGTAGAAAATAAATTGTTCCCCTGTCACACTACAGTGGAATCTCTTGGTAAGCAGATGTCCCCCTCAAGAGAGCTACTTTCAGTCACTTACTGATTACTACTTGCCTTTGCTATGAACCCCAAAGATCCCCTTGAGACCAGGCGGAAGTAAGACATGGACGTGGAAGATATACTGTAAGGTGCTTCACCTGCAACAGCGTGGACTTGGTAAAACACATTTAAAAAAAAAAAATGCAGGTCCCCCCTATAAACAGCATTAACCCTAGTGTTGCCAAGGTTAATAATGTTTATAGCAAGGACTCCCATGCTTTTTTTTTGTTATTTAGTAAGGGTTGGAAATTATACAGGTGTGACTGTCGCCATTTTAAGTGACGACAATCACTCTGTTGGCATCTTCTGATGTCAGCATTTATAGCAGGGCTGTCGGCAATGTTGTCTATCAGTTTTTAGGCAAGTCTGTATTCTCTGCATGTTCGAATTATACCCATCGGCATTTTAGTGTTGCTATAACTGTTGTCAGAATTGTGGTCTTCGGCATTTTGTATCCCACTCGGATCAGGCAGATTAGAAAGAAATTTTGAGGAATCTGAGGCATATGCTAATGTGTCCCAATCTTACAATTAGTTGGTGGGTATGAGAGTCAGATACACAGAATTAAAAGGAACAGGGTCCTAAGACTAGCATAAGCCATTGCTCCAGGCGCCAAGCAGACAGATAGATTCTGTGCATCTACAAAACAATCAATTAAATTGGTAAGTGAAAACTATGGAAAACAACAAAAAATAAAAACAAAACAAAAAGCACAATACAAAATAGGAGACACCAATAGCAAAAACATACTGTATTGATGTCACAGTGCATAAAAAAATAAATATTTGTACTGTGTCCAAACGCTACTTGCAACAGTCAAAAACATATGAACAACTCGAAAGAATGTATTCCTCTGCAGGACTGTCTTCTTAGCTCATGCTTCCAGGAAATGCTATATATCTTCCTAATGGAACTTAAATAGAAGCAAGGAGAAATGTATATTTTTGCAGGAATCAGCTTCTGTTAGTGAATTCTGGCAAAGCTAGGAGATTTTGGGCAAAGCAGTGAGATGATACAAACATTTTAACATATAATGTTCTGAAGATATAGAGAATTTTGGCACCTGTTACACTCACTTGTGATGCAATCTAAATGAAAAGCAACCACTCTTCCCATGGTCACCTTGTCATTTAAATAGTATAATACAAAATAGCTGCTACACTAAAATGACCTGAAAAGAAAATTTAATACAAATACTAACACCACACTAAGAGAAGTCATTTATGCCTTCTCTTGCTTGAGTGGACTAGAACTAGTACGCATAACTCTGTCATGAAGGGAGGTGCATCCACACAAATATTGAATATATTGAAAGAAAAGAAAATGTGTACATATTGGGCACTTAATGACTTGATTTATTTTTTCTTTAATGAGTAAAATATACAATACACTTTACTGCTATGCATTAAAAATGGAGAACAACAAATATCTCATCCCCATGTAATTCTGAACTAGCGAAATATTAAAACAGAATTATGAAAATACTATTGAATAGTGTTTACAAGTTTCTGTTAAAATGGTAGCTTTGCTACCTAGCTACATCGTTGCTAAAAAAAAATAAAAAAAAAATAAAGTGCCCAATATGTACACATTTTCTTTTTGTTCTTTTTATGAAAAGAAAATTTACCATCATTTTACAGTTGCACTACAGTCACTGAAACATTTCACAGTCCAATATCAGTATATAATGTATACATTGCAGTCATATAAGCACATGTAAATTAAAAATGTTTAATTGTGAAATAGTGTGCTCATTACTTAACGCATACCAGTATAATATAATGTTCTCAGAAGTCCTTGGTGACTTCTAGTGCCATTGTCCCTTAGACCCAAGTTTACATTATCCAACAAATTTGTATTATTAATTGCTAATCTTGGATATGGAAGTATTTTTGGAACAAATGGATATTGAATGGTTTAAGCTTGTGCCCATTTAATTAAAACAAATACAAACATAATACAATTGATGGGGAAATGCTGGAGCCACCAAATCCATCTCTATGTTCTAACATAATTAATTGCCTTCAAGAGGGTTATTGCCCCAAATCCAGCCTGAACCCCTCCCCACACTGTTGTCCTTCATATCCTATCACCAGAAGTGAGTTCTTGTTAGAAAGTGTTTGTGAGCAAGTCTACAAGCTGACATTTGTAGGACTGTTAGCCTCAATTCACAGTTAATAGGCTTTAAACTCTTAATTATAACACCAATGTGCATGACACCACACTGATAAAGCCCATCCTATATATTAGGATACACAATTTGTCTACGCTTATAGTGTTACAGGAATTTTAACTTAATTCAGCAGGTCTGTGCTACTAGTTGTGGATGGATCATGTAGAAATCACGAACTGGAGACATTTTTTTTTAATTAGGAGTGCAATGAACCTCTGTATATCACTGCTAATGTACTTAACCTTTTATAGTGGTATATGTTTTGTATGGAAATGTATGGACTTCTGAGACAGTAGTAGATACATAGTATCATGTTTGGGCTTTGCAACTGTCTGGAGACATGCAATCTCATGTTAATTAGACATTTTCAACAGTCGGTGACCAAAACATCTGTTGAGCCCGAAAGACAGTGATCAAAAATGAATGTGAATTATGCAATTATGTAATTTGTGTTCAAAGCAAAATTATAGAAATGTTATATCCTGATGGTAAACATTCAATAGAAAATCTCAGATGCAGTGGCACCGCTAGTAGCAATGTAAAAAGACGTTAAACTCCTCAAGGCTGATTAATGTGCAGGCTGCATGAATCAGTCTGGTTTGGCTAAAGGGGCATGAGGCCGGATTATCTCCTGTCAAGCTAGTGTCCCAAAACTCTATAAAAAAAAAAAGAAAAAAAAAAAAGAATCCTTTCTTGCACTGAAATGTATTATCACACCTGTACCTTTCTGGTTACCATTAGTATCTTAAAATAATGAATGTAACTGTCCTTTTTAGGACTTTCTGAGCTAATAAACATCAACTGCTTAAGAAACCTGCTTTGATGTCTATTTGCCTGCTATAATTCCTGTGACCACAGATTAGACCAATCTATTCCTTTATCCGGCTGTTCTGAGGTTGGGACCCAGCATTCCAGTACCAACGATATGACTGCTACCTGCAGTGTGATAGGTCAGGGGGAACCATCCACAGCGACCCTGACCAGAAGGCAAAAGGTCAGGGGTACCAGCCCGGGTGTACCTGCAAAGGGGTACACTAGCAAGGAGAGTTACCCAGAAGGACGCAGATCTGTATGCCGCAAAGGAGTCTGCAGTAGAAGCCCCTCCTACTGCTCTTAGAGGGCGCATTTGGGATAAAGAAAAGGGTATGGTGGCAAGGCAAGCCCAACCGGTCCCCAGCAACATCCTGTCACACTAGTGTTCTTGGAAAACTGCCCCTTTATTGCTGCTTGTGTTTTCCTACAAGAAGCTTGTGAACAATCCAACTGAAGTTGAACGGATAATTCTTGGTAACAGTTATCAACCTGTGAGCACAGTAATCTGATAACTGCACTAACGACCTTATGATGTGGCTTTTTAGCCTTTTATACTAAATAAGCGGAGCTGGTAAATCTGACCACAAACATGAGCGAACAGACATGATACAGACATTCTAGATACAGACATGAGTGTATGAATGCATACCAAAACTTCCCCAGGGCAAATTCTGATAGGTATGTTATAGCAATGTAAACAGATGCAGGTGGCAAACAGGCACTCCCTTCAGGTTTCTTTGTGAAAGTCTCTTAGATCAAGAAGGATGCCTGTGTGTTTGAGCTACGGTAATCCTGTAATATTGTATAAACAATTTATAGGGGGGTATTCAATTGACGGCGGTATTTCTGCAAATCCCGCGCTCTAAAAATATTACCGTTAATACGGTAATATCTCGCTGGATTTCAGCTCGCAGCTCCCACAGGGAAATGCAACAAAATACGCTGGGCAGTGTGGTTGAATCTGGGGGTTACAAGGCACATGGGGCACAAATTTGGTGGAACTTGTCTTCCTTATCGAGTGATGAGTAATGTTTTCCATTCATTAGCTACAATCTGGCTCAAGTGGGCAGTCCAGTAGAAAATCTACAAATCCAGGAACCCCCACCGTCACCACACCTAGTAGGCCTCTTGTGGATAGCTAGCTCGATCCTTGGAGACCTACAACTTCAGTCAAATTTTGAGAAGCATTTTTGGATAGAGGCAAGTTCTGAAAGGGGGACTCGGATGGCAAGGGTCTGAAAATAATATAAAAGTTTTGGAAGGAGATTCATTTTACAGCAATGATCCTGCCAAGCCACAAGATAATTAGACTGCGTCAAGAGAAGAGCTCCAACATAATATTTGCAAAAAGGCCTGGATAATTCTCATGGTACAGGGACTTACAGGAATAGATAATAAAGCTATTTAATTTTCTTATTTTGCAACGAAAGTTAAATAGGGAGACGAGATCCTAATCATCCCCGACTGGGGAGATTAACAGTTAAATCTGAAGATTTATTGCTTAATTTTGAAGCCAGAGAAACAACCGTAATGTTGCAGAATTCGGAAAAGGCTAAAAAGAAACGTTCTCAGCTGTTGGAGGGTCAAGACAATATCATCAGTAAAGATAGATAACTTGTTCTCAAGATCCCCCTTCTGCCAGGTTAAGTGTAAATGGTTGCAGCAAGGGGTTCTATGACGAGGGCAAAGATAAGTGGAGAAAGAGGGCAGCCCTGGCAGATCCAATGGGGACCATAATGGAGGACCTTGACCGCCAGGAGATTATGGCTGCTATTTTAGCTCAGCGTTTAGTAGCGAAAAGCCAGTCACCCTTATTGCCTCTCTCATAAAATCGCTGATTAAGCCATTTCAGCTTAGTGGCAGGGGAGACGTCGGTGGTGTCATCCATATCAAAATATTCAGAGAAGGAATTAAAGTGGGCAACAGTCTCCTTGTTATGGAGCAGAGATTGGTTAAGTTTCCACATAGTTTTGGGGAGTCGTTGAGCCAAGGAAATGAGGACAGCTGAGATAGGGGCATGGTTCAACGAGGTAATAGGGAAGATCTGGGAGCAAGCAAGTTTTAAAGTGAGGCTGTGGTCATGTCAATTCAGGAAAAGGTATTATGGGGAGAGGAGAAAAATGTATAGCCCCTAACTAGAAGCTCCAAGAATCATATAAACTGTGAAGTTTCAGAAATGCCTGCAAGGCTGTGGAATTGAGGAACATCTCTCCAGAGAGGAGGGGCATCAAGGGGGGGGGGGGAGGGCGATCCACGGAAGGGGCCAGGAAGGCATTAAAGTCACCACAAATGATCAGTTCATCCTAAACATATGCTAGCAAAGGGCCAAGGTTTTTTTTTTAAAACTGTGCTGGTCAATGTTGGGAGCATAAAGATTTACAAGGCTGAAGGTTTTTGTCTTTATGGGAGTGGAGGAGGTAGAAAGTAATGTGGCGACACCACACTTCTGTCTGAGATCACACAAATCTTAAGTTAGGGGAGATTTTTTGGTTCTAAGTTTAGGGTTAAGATGGTTAATAAATTGTGTCTCCTGTAGAAAGGCAAAATCACCTTTGAGAATTTGGAGAGCGGAATACAGTTTGGGTATGTTCAGGAGGGGAGTTGAGACGCTTAACATTGTACAAGATAAGATTTAGTGTCATGATGAAGTCAATGGATGGAGATGAGGAGACTAAAGGGTCAAAAAAGTGAAGGTAATGTAGGAAGAGCGAAAACTAGGGGTGAGGGGAGGGGCGTGACAGAGTGAAAAAGAAGTTACCTGTCTATAGTGCTGATTAAGGATGGTACATAACTAAACAAGGCATCGAGGAAACCAACATAGAGTCCAAGGCTCTGGAGGGTTGCATGACTGGTTGAGGTTCAAGGCAGGGGGGTGGTGGGATGGGAAGGGGATTGTGAGAAGATGATCCCGAGTAGCCTGAATGGAACATTTGATCTAAAGGAAGAGATTGGGAGTGAGAGAGAACATAATAATCTAGAGAGACAGGGAATGAAAAAGGGATTTGGGGATGGAAAAATAAATATTTACAACAATATTATAATATCAAATATATAAGCAGAAAGAACCATTTAAACATGTGTAAAAGAAAATGTTCGTAATGTCAACAATAAACAAGTCAAAACGAGGAGGAATACCACGATAAGTAAGCAGGCTGTGAAATCCAGGAGACAGACATTTACTTGTCTGCAAGTCTTGTAGTCAGCAGTACAAGTGTCAGGTTCAAGCCGGAATTGGAAGCTTTAGAAAAACCTATAAAAAAAAAGCAAGCAAACAGGAAAAAAAACATTACAATGAACACATGGCTGGTCAATAGGGGAAACAGGATCTCCACATATGTCTTCTGAAGTCAAAGAAGTTCAAAAGTCTGAGAAATAGGAAAGACCTGGCCGACTAAATCAGGGTCCTGTGGACAGTAAATGAAGTACAGTTCAAATCCAGAAATCAGTGGAGGATAGAGAACTGGTCTGCAGGAACCACAGCATGTCCAGGGGAGAACAAGTTTGTGAACAAGATGTGGGAGTAAGGAGAATAATCGATGAAGAGACCTCCAGGAATAGATACTGTGTCAGAAGTGCCAAAATTAAATCTGATAATGGCCACATGAGCCCCCACATTGCAATTGTCTACAACTACCGAGTTTCTTAAAATTATCTAAATGCATTTTTGAAGTCAAGACATCTTAAATGCCTATAAATGTCATACTATTTCTCCAGGATAGCCATGCTTCTGTAAAAGGATTAGGACTGTAGCCAAAACACATTGCCAAGACAATCTGGATAATGAGGGCAAACATGAAGACTACAATGAATTGATACTTTGAAACCTTCAAGGAGAATGAGTCCTCAGAGACTCTTAGCTGAATGCATAGTTTATTAGTGTTATCAATAACACTATCACAAATTTGGAAGGCATAGTTGAAATTTCATTAACTATAGCTCACAATAATTTAACTATGCTGATTGCACTGTACATTGTTTTGCCTACACAAGGATCCAAGGTAAGCTATAATTGTATTCTGCCTCAGCTGATGTATGCAAAGATCACACATTGATCTTTTGATGGCCCTAAATGAACTTGAAGCCAAGCTCACATTGATCATCTTGAGATTTATTGGTCTTAAAATGCAAGTTCAAGTTTCACTTAATCAATAATGAACTTTTAAGCTGATGCAACTGCATCCACGAACCTTTCAGTCAGCAAACACTTGAAAACATCTATGTTCCTTTGCAGATTTCATGAATAAACATCCCATCTTAGTAATGCTCTTGGCCTAATTGCATGTTTAATATCTGTTTTCATTGTATTTTCTTCTATTAAATAATTTTATCATTGTGGTTTCTACTAATGTAATATGGCCCCTGATATTCTGCCCTCCCAGATAAGAAAAATGTACTACTAGATCAGATTTCCACTTCAAATAACACTGTCATAGCATCACATTTTATCTTAATGAAAAGCTCCTTGAAACCACATATACATCCCAAGTTGCAGAAGTACAGTCAATGTGAGTGAGGAAAATGGACAATATCTGCAGATTTAATGCTGAGCAAAGTATCTATTATACGTGCAGAATGTTGGGAAACAATTCCTTCATCACAAGGCTCATTGCTCCTGAAAAAAAGAATTGATTACGCTCAGTTTTGCTCACATCTCTTGAATTTCACCCACTGTGTATAGTAAGTATTAGCCATAAATGAACAATACATTGCAGTGAACCTGTACATTTTAGGCTGCTCATTAATATTTAATAGACTGTATTATTGCTACATAATTTTCAACCTCGTAAAGGTGCTAAACTATTACTGCATTTATCTTCAATAAACAAACCAGTTACTCCCATTATCTGACTTTTTAATCTCTTATTTGAAGGGGGCAGTAAAGGGAAGCAATTTTTTTTTATTTTGTTCTATAGTTTTTCCGTCAATATTGCTTTAAGATAGTATCAGCAATTTTACTGGAGAAGCTCATAATCAATCAACAAGTATTCCACTTCTTGGAATTTCATCAAAAGTAGTTGTTGAGACAACAACATAAAAAGTATGCAAACTGTTATCCAAAATTCCATTATACATATAGTTACAACCAGAAAGTGAAAAATATAATAATTTAATATAAAAAGTTACAGTGTTTTGGATATAATAAAGACATACAATAAATTACATGAAATAAATGCATTAACAGTTAAGAAATAAAAGGGATAAAAAAGACAGAAAATCGAACACTCACGTGGTAGTCGGTATGATGGTATTCATAAAAATATATAAAAGAACATGAAGCTATGAGCCACATAGTAAGTTGCATAAAATATTCAAAGCCAGAACATATTCATTTTGTGTTTATTACAACTAAAATAAGGGAGGGAAAAAGAAAGGTAAAGGAGATGGGGGGGCGAAATTTGGAAGAATGGTGTATAATGAGCCAAGAATCTTGAACTGCGGAGGGCAATGACCGAGAAAACAAAGAGATTGATCAAAGTCCGTGGCCAATGTGCCTAGAAAGTCAGGTCTAAGGGAGCTAAAAGAGCGGGAGTTTTGGATTGCGAGTTAGTTGCACTAGTTGGGCAGAATGCAACCAAGTATTCATTTGATTCTTTGAATTCCAGTCAACCAAACAAAGTGGACATGAAAACATATATACAATATTTATCAATGGCAGACAAGATAACATCGTCCACTGACATGAAGAAGTCCACCCAGTGGAACCACTCACTGGTTAAAGGAGGTGAAGTTGAGTGCCAATGTACAGGAGTATCAGCCCTCGCTGCATTATTCAAGTGTTTCAATAATGCCTTTTTGTATTTTGAAATCAGGATATTGGTATGAGTGAATAGCCAGAAACCTGGTTACTCCGGGACCGCATGGCTATCTTTTCTGTCAGTCAAAGTACTACCCTGCAAAAAGGTATAATATTTAATTTATATAGTTATCCTAGATTGATGAAAGGAGGGAAACTGGGTTATCAGATGGAAGTCCACAGATCTTTTATGCCCTAGTTTATTAGTGTTATCAATAACACTATCACAAATTTGAAAGCTGAGGCAGAATGATATATTTAACCTAGATAAACTCCCAACCCCAGCTTACTGGCCATATTCCCAAAGCAATCTATCTGAAGAGACATCATTTATTGACAGTCATATCCTTATGTAAATGGTTTTAATTGGGCCTCCAGCAAGGCACGCAGACATATCTCACCAAGCATCTCCTCCTATAGACACAATGAGGAGCACTGTTAAACAAAGCATTGAGAAGGCAAATGACAATCAATATGAAGAATGGTAGGGGTAATTTTTAAAGCAGTTGTCAAGTTTTGTACTACCCCTTTTAGGGTGCTTCCATTCATCTGTATAGTAGAGGACAGTTTAGACTCTTTTTACGCTGCTTAAGGTGCTATTCAGCTCAGAGTAACAAAGTAGGGACTAAGGGGCATAACAAGCAGTCATATGGGCAAAAGACCAGCAATACATGTCCACCAGAGGCCGCTCCTCTGCCCTTCTGAGCAAGCTCAGGGGTAGCCATCTGAGTGGGGGATAGTGCATACACGATTTAGCTTCATTTGGGTTTTAAATTTTGCAACCAACAGCCCAAACGGTGCTTCATTGTGCATGCACGTCCCCAGCGCCTACTCAGATGAGGAGTAGTGAATAGACTAGCATGGCTGTCTAGCATGGCTGCGCCCCACAGCAGCTGAACCCCCTGCTACCACTAGGATTCCAATCCTGTGGGGAAATTTGCAACATGAGTGGAGGGGACTGCTAAGATGGGTTGTCTAAAACTGGATTTAAATGTGTTTTAGACATTTTGCTGCAAAATGTGTGAAAACCCCATTAACCAGAAAATCCTAAGGCCCAAGCATTCTAGTTAATAGATGCATATCTGCCTATTCCAAATGCTTACACTTGGCATTATATCTGAACTATTTTTGTTTTGGCTTACTTTCAAAAATAATTTTACCTCCAAGAATCCAGATTCGCCATGAGAATTAATGTTAAAGCTTAACATATTGCTATTTACACCAAACAGCTAACAAAGTATGTGCAGGCTTTATTATTTCACTCTACCCTTAAAATTTTGTTGTCTGTTTGACGGCCTGGTAATGGTCCTTCAATGCAAGTAACAAAGAAACACAATGCACAATGTAAATTATTCAAACTAAATGAGTTAGGGGAGTTCAGTTTTTTATGCTGTGATAAAATACAGTATCCTTGATGATATCGGAGTGGACTATAAGCTGTCAGCCCTGCAATTTATATTGATTTTAGAATAAAAATAATTAGATTGAAGAAATCTGATTTTACATAATCACAGGGTATAGAATTCAGAAGGTGCTTGCTGTATAGGGGTGAATTGCTGAAAGGCTATAACAACTGTTCATTGGCAATATGCAAAAACTGTATTAGAGATATGTAAAATCTTCAAAACTATTCAGTGAAATATATTTTATTTGGCAGCAAAATAAATTGACCATAATTATCCCACCTCTATTTATAGACTTTAATTCAGCAAAATGCAATGAAAAAAATACAGTGCAAACTGCAGTTCTATTAAATGGTGAATCAAAAATGGAACTCAAAAATTATATCACCCAAACTTCTACAAAATGTCCCTTTCAGCCACAAAATGTGTCAAATTTTCCAAAAAACTGCTTACCTCTAATCTACATCAATAGCACAAGCACTCAGTTTCTTAAAAAAATAGACCATTTTGATGATCTCCATAGGTTAATATACAGTATTCCATTTCGACGGTGTCTTATGTAAAGGGATAGAACAGAGAAAATACTTTACAAAAAATTCAACACAAGACTGAGAACTAAAATCATCTTAAGTTCAAAAGAGATTTCCGAGGACCCCAGGAAAACAAAAGGAGAAAAAGGATTATTACCGCTCATGGCTAGTGTCGAAGTCGTATAATTGGATGAAAAAGTATATTGATTAATATGGTTTTACTGAGCGATTGCGATCAGTACGCCACGTGTTACGTGTCATGGCGCGATCGCATGATAAAACACGCACGCATACACTCGCACTTTCACATTCATTTATTTATATATTTCATATTCATAATGGTTCCATTTCACAGTCGTTTATGAGCAGATAGTATTTGGTTTATAGTTATATATATTATAAGGTTATAGGTACACTTTAGTGATATTCAAGGTTCAGGTTACAGGAAAGATATCATGTTTAGTATCATTCTAATCCCCAATTTATTTGCAGACATCCGATGCAATCACCAAACAGAATGTATATTGCATATGGTAGTTATAGATTGTAGGGAATAAATTATTAGAATGATATTGTCTGTGTAGTGTAAATAGACTAGTTTAAACTGGATTCTGGGTGGGAAAATCGGAGTCCATACCATGGAGAGCTGACCCCTACCTTTGGATATTTTCGTTTGAACTGGCCTATGACCTGCATTACACTGGACCCTCCTGAAGCCTGGACCTATAGAAGCAAGCCACATCATCTGTATTGGTTTCTCTGTATCACTGAGTGTATATATATATATACAGCTCCCTGGGACCAGCTAAAAGAGTCATCACTGACCACAGTCTTCTGGATTGAAGGACTGTCTAGCTGGATCCAGCAGAGAGCGCAGCATATGTATGTATGCATGTATGTATGTATTTATTTGGTATCGGCTGTATTGTACTTGTTTATTGAACTGCTAAACCTTTTTGCTAAATAAACTGCTTGTGCTTTGGAACCACATAAATCGCTTAGACAATGCTTATTGAAAAAATATAAAATTACTTTAATACTAGGTAGGTTTAAAAACAACAACACATTACTGTTACTTTAGCCTCCACCAATCACTTAACAGATAACCTAATAGAGGAAAAAAATTCAACGTCATTTTTACTTTTCCCAGCAAAATTCATTGCAATGGCAAGATGAACAATGCTCTGGAAGGTCACAAAACCACAAGATAATGACTAATAATGTGAATGCCTCTCTTGTTCTATGTAATGTCACTGCTCATGAGCACACCATAAACAAAACAAAGAACAGCGCAAGGCATGATACTAAGGAAGGAAAACCACTGCTCTCCATAAAATAACATTGTCACACATCACAAGTCTGCCAAACACCACCAGGGTGCTATTGAAAGAATGTTCTTTGGACAGATGAGATGAAATTGGAAGCTTTTGGCATACATTAAAAATATGTTGGGAGAAAATGAAACATTGTATAGAAATGTATTAAAGTTTAAAAATAAAACATCTTTAAAAAGAGTCTGAACTATTGCTGCCTAATGGCAAAGCTAAACTCCTGAGCCCTGACCTGAATATAGTTTATAGGTTGTAGCATGATCTAACCTAGAACAGTTAATGTGAGATAATCCACAAATATCAATGAGTCAAAAAAGGGTTTTATTAAGGAGAAATGGGACAACATACTAAGCTGATGTGCTTGACTGACCAAGATAAACTGAGGTCAATACTGCTAAAAGGAAGGGGCAGTAGTTACTAAATTTAAAGGTCCACATTTATTTTTCCCCATTAAAAACCCTAAATGCCAGATTATTATAGTTTTGGGAGTTTTATTTCTTTAACTGGATTCTCTTTATTGATACTATGTATTGGATGAAGCTCAGATACCATTTAGTGTGCATATAAAGAAAAAAGATATTTCAAAAGTGTTCAAAAATGCTCATGCATCTCTTAATCTCCTATATACATAAAAATATTTCCCTTATTGCATATGTTGCTGGATCACTTAGAAATAACTTATTGTATAAATGTATCCCTTTTAGTGGCATAGTGGGTCTGATGTATATCATTGTTAATGCATTGATTTATGTATTGTAAAAGATATTGATTTCTGAGTGAGTATGCCATTTTGGGGGCAGCTTGTGTGACCACAACATCCTTTAGCTTGAGGTGATCATCTTCGCAATTAGAGAAATAGGGAAACTGTCTCAATGATGAAACAGCAAGTAATCTGGAAAAAACATAGATTGCAGTAAATTCTGTTAAACAGAATTTTAAATAATGATTCCTAATTAAGTTTGATATCCTAGACTTGGTGCTAGGTATGGGCAGGTGGCTGGATTCTCACCTGTTAATGTGTAGAAACTATTTAAAAAGGGTCAATTTAACCCATAAAGTGTATACCATCTTGTGCTTCTGAGGTGTCCTGATACAAAGTAAGCAGCCAGAAGGTACAAGACATAGTTCTGATCCAAATTAAGTGTTCAAGATCAAGTAAGTCACTCGCAAAGAGGTGCTGCAGCAGCTAACCAATCACCCAGAAGAAAGTTTCAAGATGTCTGAAGAAACCAGGTGGTGTGCAGCAACAACTCTCCTACAACTTGTGTGCAGTTGGCAATCACAGTCAGCAAGTGTCTCATGTCTGAGAACTCCAATAAGAGTGGTAAGTAGGAAAGTGTGGCCTTTAAACAGAACACAGTTAAAATTATGCGTGCGAGTGACTAAAGTAATCACCAGTCAATGAGGCTTATATGGAATAACAGCCAATAAGGGCTGGAGGAGGGACTTCCTGATCCTGATATATTGCAGCTCGGTCAATACCAATATGTTCCTGCTTCCAGATTCCTCACAGAGAGAGTCAGGCATAGTAGTAGCTCTTGTTGTCTCGGTTATTTGTTTATTCCTTCCCTAATTTGTCTTTCTACTGTTTATTGTTGTTCCATGCTCCCCCTTTTTGTCCCTTCTCTCTAGTCTTTTCTCTACTTCGTCCTTTTCTTCCGTTGCCGCTCACACCCCGCCCCCTCTGTTCCCCTTCCATTTTTATCTACATGGTTCCCCTGTATTTATAGGGCCTTCCTTCTCTCCATTACCTGTTTCTGCAATGTCCCGTCCTACTAGGGTGTGCAGCGCCCCCGCCCGTTACACAGAGTCCTTACCTGTCTCGCGCTCTCTGCCGTCCACCCCTTCTGGTCGATTTTCCTCTACTTCGGTTCTGAGCACTAGCCACCCCCCCCCCCCCTCTCCTTCTACCTGTGCAGTTTCTACTAACTGCAATCTATTTAGGAGTTGGGAGGTCTCTTCAGCCTTTTTCCTGTATGTGACTCCTTCATCCAATTTGTATCAGGGAACATCCTCCCCTTACAGGGGCCTGTTATATGGAATTCCCCTGCCCCCATAGATAGGCATAGGGTTATGTACCCTCCTCACGGTGGTAGCCTTTCAATAGGGGACGGGGCTTTGCGAGTTTACAGTTTGGGCACCCCTCACCGTGGCTTCTCAGTTCCACCCACCTGCCATCAGCGGGGCTTTTCAGAGTAGCCTTTCCATTGCCCCTATTCCCGGCGGGCCAGATAATACCCTCCTGGCTTATATGTCACTGTTGTTATTCTCGCAAGAGGCGAGTGCCCATACCCATCTCCCCGGGGGAACTTTGGCGAATATCGGGCCAGCATTTAACTCTGGAGTCTCGGCTTCATCGGATGCCAAGCCCTCATCCTCAGCTCCTGTGAGGCGCGCAAATGATCTCACCAGGTTTCCAACTGGTACTACCGGTCCTTACCCTATGGTTCCCTGGAACTTTCTCTATCCTCCGCCTGACCTCAGACTGACATAACGTGCTAGTACTCCGGCACCCCTCCTTATTCAACCCCCTCTAGGCGTTACACCCATGCTTACTCAGTCCCAGATACTATCGTAACACAGCACAGGAGGCAAAGTCACGCATCAACGGGTCCTTCAGTGGGTTTAGGAAGACCGCCCCCCACCCCAGGGTTTTTAGCTGCATGGCAGGGGCAAGATCGGGACCACACATCTATTGCGTTACCAGCCTTGTCACTTGTGGGACACCAGTTAACTTCGGAGGTTAGCATGTATCCGTTTTCAGAAACACAGACCGGTCGACAAACATTATCGAGGGCAGACGAGCCGGTTCCGGAGTCTGCAGCAGGCCAGGTGTTACCCACTGCAGCTCCTTCTTTAGCATCAAACATGGCAGAACCGCAGCAGTCTGCAGACATCGGGACAACCTTAGAGGTGCAACCATCAACGTCAACCGAGGCGGCGTCAGGACGACAGGCAGCAGCAGCAATAGGCGGTGAGTTTAATCATGTTATTGTGACACACAAGCAAACCCCTAGTCCCCATTTCTAGCACCAACAAGGATTCTTCCTCTCTGTCAGATAAAGGTTTCTGCAAACTCAAATTCTTAACACTCACTTTAGTCACAACAAGTCTCAGGTAGGTAAGCAGGCCACGCTAGCCAAATAGTCAGCAACTAAAGGCCCCATGGTAGGGTGCGAGAACACCACCCTTTTGGCAGGTTTGCGTCCTAGCTTTAGGGATAAGATTAAAAGGGGTCTTTAGGGGTTAATATGTCCGAATTGACGGTGTCTACAAAAAAAGGAGTTGGGCACGGCATGCACAAGAGGGGACATAGGGGAGGAGGCCTATAAAACGTTCCCCAATTGGATAGCAGGTTATTGCGCCTTCGCAGCATGTTATATAGAAACTAGGCCGGAAGCAAGGGAGGAAGTTTAGAAATATTTGCACCTCATAAACAAGATGTACGTGTGTGACCGCCCAGGCAATTGGCACAAATATGATGAGTAGTTCCGCAAAAAAGTGAGCGGTGAAGTAGAAATACTGTTAGGTTGTAGAGATGTAAAAATATGGATGAAGTTCAATCGGGCTAACCTCACTTTAGGTCAAGGGTGCATAGTGCATCGGCTTCAGCAAAGGCTGAGACAAGGTGCTCCCCAATTTCCAAAAAATAGATGTTTTGCGTTCAACAATGTGTCGTGTGGGAGGGGCGATTCCTGTCGGTGCAGGCACATATATCCCAAATGCCGCTGACCACATTCGGGCAAAGAGTGTCCAAGGGGTGCCCCCGGCAGAGACCGCGGCAACGAAAGCAATAATGCTTAAGGCCCATTCGCCTATATGCAGCAAGGTGCTTGAAAGATGGCTCAGACTTTAACCACATGCAGAACAGGCCTCCTTTCTCTGCGAAGGTTTTCATCATGGTTTCAAAGAATCTTAAGTCAGCTTATGTTTTTCTGGACGTCCTGCACAAAAAAAATTGCGGCGAAATCGCCCTGGGTCGTATGATTGGCCCATTTTACACCCCACAAATTACGAACTTCGTTATTTCCCCAGTAGGCATAGTTCCAAAGAAAGATCAGGGTAAATTCCGTTGGATTCATCATCACTTGTCTCGCCCATTAGGAAACTCAGTTAATGACGCCATAGAACAGGATATAAGTTCGGTAGTATATCAATCATTCGAAGAGGCCCTGACACTGATTAGGTACTTTGGTTTAGGGGCCTTTATGGCCAAATTGGATATGGATTCGGCATTCCGGTTACTTCCCCTTCACCCCAACTCGTTTAAGTTCATGGGCTTTAGGATTACAGGCATATATTACATTGCTAGATGCCTTCCCATGGGGTGTTCTCTTTCATGTGCCTTTGGGGTCCTACAAATTCCACATTATGCTCGGATACGTTATACTCTTCTCTGTTATGGGGGAACCTATAACTCAGGACAAGACAGCAGGCCCTTCAATGTGCTTATCCTTTCTAGGGATAGAAATAGATACAGAAGCAGGCGGTTGTTGATTGCCAGCGGATAAGATTTCGAAATTGGAGAGTATGGTATCCAGTACTCTGGCCTCTCCTTCTCACACACTACGGCAGGTACAAGCGTTATTAGGGTTGTTTAGTTTTGCGTGCAGGGTGATTCTTATGGGCAGAATATTTTGTAGAAAGCTTCAGTTATCAACGGCATGTAGGAATAGACCTCATACATTAATTACATTAAACAACAAGATCAAAGCTGTGGGCCACTTTTCTAAGGAAGTTTAATGGTCCTAGAATTTGGCCATCCATGTCTATTTCCACCAGGGCGCTAGATTTTTAAACAGATGCTGCAGGGTCCAGAGGATTGGGCGCTTACTTCCAGGGCGAGTGGTGTGCATCCCCTTGGCTGAAAGATTGGATTGATAACGGCCGGGTAAAATATTGATTGGTGTTAGAGTTATTTCCCATCATTGTGTTCTTAGAGTTGTGGGTTCCTCAACTTGGTGGGCGCAATGTTTCCTTTTGGTGCGACAATTTCGGAGTGGTTCAGGCAATCAATCGTCAGAGTGCATCTTCTAGGCCAGCGGTTAATCTGTTGCGCTTCCTGGTGCTTCGTTGTCTGGATTTCAACATAAATTTTCGCACCACACATGTCCCGGGTATACAAAACTGTATAGCAGACTCCCTTTCCCGTTTTGATTGGTTGCGTTTTAAAGCAGTGGCTCTGCACGCCAACCCTATCAGTATATCTTGTCCATCTTATCTTTGGCAGATGGTCGAGCCAGCATAAGATTCCTGGCTGAAGCTTTTCTAGCTCTGTCCACTTGGAAGTCCTATCGGTTGGCTTGGAAGCGATGTGAAAACTTTTTGTTCTCCTGTAATAACCGTCCCCCAGGCACTCTTCACGGTATTGCTGATTTCATGTGGGGGTGCTACCAGGAAGTTCTTAGTAAAACATCTATGGCATCAACCTTGGCTGGTATATCCTTTATGGATAAAATGCAAGGGCTTCCAGATCCCACAAAATCGTTCCTTATCAGTAAAGCTTTAAAAGGGTTGGCCAAACTTCACCCTATTCCCAGGGATAATAGAAGGCAGATAGATCCAACATTGCTATTTCGGATCATTTCAGCCTTGCCAAAAGTAGCTGCAGACTCCTTCGTAATTATCCTTTTTAGCACAGCTTTCCCGATGGCCTTTCACGATGCCTTTAGAGTTAGCTAGTTGGTGGCGCAATCAAAAAATAGGCTAGGGGCAGCTATGTTGTCAAAAACGTTATTTTAAATGCTAAGAGTGTTCAGTGTAAAATTATATGCTCCAAAACAGATCAGGCAGGGATAGGTCATTGGTTTTCACTACTCAGTCAGCAAGATCAGATTATATGCCCGGTTCGTCTATATCATCAGCTAGCAGGGCTACGTCCCCATCAGGCCGATATTTGGCTGGTACACAGAGATGGACTTCATGTTACTAAATTTCAGTTCCATGCTCTACTGAAGCGTGCACTAGCTTTTTTAGGCTTAACCCCCCTCGGATTTCAAAACGCATTCTTTCCTTTTTTCGGACGGCTAAAGCCGCAGCATCAGGAGGAGCATCCCTGGCACCCATTCAGGCCTTAGGCAGGTGGAAATCCAACAGTTATAGAAGTTACATTAGACCCGATGTTTAACCATTTTGTTTTGTTCCTTTTCCGCAGCTCTGCTCTACCTCTTTTTCTCTACTGAGTAGTGGACCCAGGGCTATGCTGCTTGCCGCTTTTAGCAGGGGCGTGAAGGGAATTTTCCTATACTTCCTACGGTTGGCCTGACTGGCTTGGAGCCTTCCGGGGTTTTATAGGTTTTTACCTTCACTTGGGTTGCTGGTATTCCTTTCCGTTAATGTAAGGTTTCTTAGTCCCCCCCCAAACCTTCTTGTTCAGGAAGTGATTGGTTTGTCTTACACACGGTTAGGTTGGTGGTGAGAACATATTAGTTAGCTTTGCAGTAGCTGGGTAGTCCTCTGGTGAGGCAATTATATTTTCAGTTTAAACCTTTCACATATTTCATCTTCTGTCATAGGTGTGGACAACAAGAAGATTTTTATTTGTTTTATGGGGCATTCTTATGTTTTTCTGGGTGAGTAAGAATGTCATGGCTCAGAACTGCCCTTGGTTGCCTGCTCATGTCAAAGTCAGATGGATAGGAAAGAGGGGCATGAAGTGGGCAGTGTTTAATCCGCTCCTTTCCAGTGAAATTAACAAAACACGGTATTCCTCATATTCTGGTCATACATTTAGGAGGTAACAATGTGGGCCAGGTTAAATCGTTGGACCTTATTATTAGTATGCGTGAGGACATGTCAGCTGTTGCCCATACATGGCCTAGCATTAGATTGTGCTGGTCATACATCGTTCCACGTCGACAATGGAGGTCGAGTATTCAAGCTGTCACTATAGCATCATTAATTAGTAAAGTAAATCAGTCAGCCAGTAAAGTTGTTACCTTATAGACCAGTTGTGTTGGAAGTTAAGGGCTGTGGTTAGGTCCATTTGTGGCGGGCCACATGTATGTATATAGATGGTGGAGTGGGTAGGAGAGCAGTGAAGTCGCTAGGTGTGCATATGGTGCTGGGTTCATCTTGTCACAGCTCACTATCCTCCTTTTTCATGGTGTCATCATATGGTTGGTCCGCCTGTGAGGAGGATCCTTGATCGGTATCTACAGATTAATACTGGCAGTTAATAAAGGGGTGTAGTCTTGCCTTTGGACAGATTTTAGCACCGGCCAATAGAGAAGGTATGATCCTGGGTTGGTGGTACTATGGTCTGACCTTACCACCGTTATTGGTTTTGCTTTTGCCGACTGCCCTGGTCTCGTCCGCCTTACAGTCCTCATTAGGTCAACTTTTAAGTTCATCTTAATAAATTCTATTATTCATTCCAAAGATATTTCGGTGTCTGTGTCGTTATTGGGTTTAGATGGTTAAGTAAATGGTATTGTGTGATTTGAGGGGAACTTCCACGCTATGCATTTTAGCCAAATCTCAAATTCACTGTAGTGCGATAAAAGACAGGGTGGTAAAGTAAGCCCATCCTGTCACAGCAAATGATTTTTGCTAACTGTAATGAAAGCCTTTTTGTATGAGAGGTTCGCTGTATTGCTGAATAAAAAATATTCACAGCCAAGGATTAGCTTGTCTGGAGCCCACCCGAACACTTATTTTTAATGACAGCTTCAGAGATTAGCAGTTGTTAATTAGCTTGGGAAGAATCTATAGCCACTATAGATTCATTGCCAATAATACAGGGCATTGGCAATGAAAACATTCTATGCATAAGGCTGAGGATTGGACTTCAGTGAAGTGCTGACAGATGCTCAGAATAACATATTCACAACTCCTATTAAACATTATGTGCAGTAAACATTTGGTTGGCTCAATGAAACACCTGAGACAAAATGACACCATAAGTAAATCATCAAACCAGATTGCAGTTTAGTCACCTGTGCTTACACCGAGGTGTGGATTGAGCAAATGTTTACTTAGCTGGGACTCATGTTTATTTTTCTGCTCTTCGTTTGTCTAAACCCAAAAATACCCTAATTTATTTACCAAGTACATTCTGAGGAGGTCACCTCAAAGAGGAATTAATAAAGGTGGTTTGAGTGTAATACGCTCCGTATTACACTCAAACGCTCCGTATTACACTTGGCAGTATCACCAATTAGGCTGGATTACAGTACTTGCTATTTCAGCCATGAATTGCTTCTTAGGTCAAGTCCTGTGGTAAGAAGACAACCACACAAAAGCTAAATTATCACAGTCAGCTGGTAACAGATTGGAACAAGCACTCAATGTGCACTGGGTAATATTCAGTGTGTACAATATCATATTTGCATAGTTTTAGGAGAAATTAAGAAAAAAGTAAATATATCTATTATGAATAATTGGTTTCAACATCCCTCCTCTAAACACAACAATAGATGTTATTGTCTGCAAATTAATTCTATAACCTCTTTGCCCCTCCTATTGTACACAGCACAAATATATGTTTTCAATAAATAACATGACTGGAGGACTGACACCTGCAATGTGAGGTTAAACGTACACTTTACTTACCCACAGGTAAAAGTGTCCGCAAAGACAACTTACATAAAAATCTAGCACATATTTATGTGATATAAATGACAGATATTTCTTCTATTTATTAAGAACATGTTATATAGGAAATACGATTTAAACACACCAAAGGAAATATTTTATTAGCAGGATTTGTTTACCGACATGTTTTTACCTTTTCATGGTTTTCAATAATTATTTCCACCACAATGTTTTGGAATTTAATATCCATAATGGCTGCTACAGTTTCTTCTTGTGGACGCAAAAGTGTAGGCCCAAAGACTACGCCCAGGTTGGCTACAGTCATCAAGTTTTGCTTATGGTTAGCAGCAACACTGGAAAAAAATAAATAAATGAGAACAAATGTAAAATAAAACCGTACAAAGCAATCTGAATTTAAAAACAAAAACAAGCAAAAAAAAATAAAAATAAATACATATAAGAGACATTTCAGGGAATAAGAGGGTCTGCCATCGTCCATGTCTATTATTATTGTCATTTATTTAAGTACTGCCAACCATATTATGCAGAGCTCTGTAAACGGATATGTCATTCACCTAAGTTATATTTTTACTTGGCAAAGAATCACTGGAAGAGTACAGGTTTATGTATACTAATATATAATAAGGTGAAACTAGGTATAACATTTGTTACCTTAGATCAAATCTATAATGAGCTTCGGTGCTCGGATAGCTGCGAACAACTAAACATTTTTTTTTAATCATTAACAAATGAGATCTCTTTAAAAATGTTACAATTTTGGCAAGTGTTCTCACTGGCTCATGGCCCTATGAATGACCTTGACAATCTGGCAAGTCATCACACTAGAAACATACAGATGAAACAGAACTTGTAACATTTACGTGTGCCATAGAAATGATTGCATTGAAAAAAAAACAAAAAAAAAAAACCCAAATAAAAACATACTGCATCTGTATTATTAGTATGAGTATGGGCAGTGGGGAAGGATGGCCATGGATGATAATATTAGGAGGCTGTGCATCGTTGCCAAAGGCACCAAGGTATTTATTTAATAGGAGATTAGGAGCTTCAGAAACTGCATAGGTGGAGGACTATGGAAGTGCTATTTTAATTTGGGTGATAGGACAAACTGTAGATGGGTACACAAGCAGAGAAAAGTAGGATTTCATAACAAAAGGACAAGAAAACATTGATGCACATGAAACATTAGGGAAGAAAGCACAGGTGACAGAGACACAAGAGTGAAAGTTATGTAATACAGTTGTGATGAGTTCACTTATGAGGGTCTAAATGTAGTTTTTCTCTATTTTGGTGGAGCGCAGGGCCGAGCGTTTTGAACGTTTTACCCGGACTATAGGACCTAGCACATTACTATAGACAGAGAAATAAAAATTAAATACCTGACTTTGGACACATGATCCGGATAGAGTCTCTGACCTAATACATAGTATAATGTACCTCATACTATGACATTTGAGGATATCAGAAGTCACCAAAAAGTTATGTGCCCATATAAATAAACAACTCTGCAGGTTAAGTGCTTTAATATTTAAACTTTTTTAATTTTATTAGATTAGGTTAGGTTTCTGACAACAGGTGGCTGATGTCAATGAAGGGGCGAAGCTTATGCTACAAAAACTGCAAAAGGATTCCTGTAATGGCCCTCACATCTACACTGGACAGACTGCACACAAGCTGGATTAGCACGTACACAGGGCAGTGTATGAACTGGCTTCTCACAAAATACTCACAAATTTCTACACCTAAATTAGGCGAAGAAACCAGGCATTGACTAATAATAAATTACACCTTAATTATTACAGACCAAAAACAATATAAAACACCAATTATTAAACTTATTATACTTAGAAAAGGATCAAAATGGCTGCTTCTTGATAGAAGTTGTTGTGTACCAACTTCAAATATATCCGAGAAAAAACAAACAAAGCAAAAAAGCAGAAATAGATCCTATCTAAGGTAAAAATACCATCGCAGAATTATAATATCATGTAATAAATTTATTTAAATCTCAAATAAAAATGTGCATATATAATAAAAAATACTAGTAAAACATACTCCATAAAACCATTAATACAGACTGGTTCTAATATTGTATTGTATAAAAACCACCTATAGTGCATATAATATATGCATGTTTTTATTTGAGATTTAAATAAATTTATTACATGACATTATAATTCTACGGTGGTATCTATATCTTTGTTTGTTTTTTCTCACAAAAGACAAGACAGGACGAACGAGGGAGTCAGACAGTAGACAGACATGAGACAATAGGTAGAGAGGACCCTGCCAGCGAGAGCTTACATTCTAAAGGGAGGGGTGGTGAGAGACAGTAGGACCAACTGGGAGAAAATGGAGATGGCAGGCAAGAAAAGAGGAGGCGATGAATAAGATGGTCAGGTGGTGGTAGGAAAGACAAACTTGAAAAGGTGAGTTTTGAGTGAGCATTTGAAGGCTGGGGGAAAATCGAGTGAGGAGAGGTTGGGAGTTACAGATATTAAGGGCAGCACGGCAGAAGTCTTGGAGACGAGCAGGGGAGGAGGTAATGAGAGGTTAACTGAGGAAGAGGTAGAGAGTAATAGAATATTAACATATTTATATAAAATAATATCACTTATACTTCAATTTGTTTGGTTAGTAGTCAAAGGTGCAAGTTCAAATATTCACTTGACATTTGGGCCAACAGGTGGATATTGCTGCTTAGCAAAGCAACCAGCAAGCACCAGCTGCTGTTGACTATATTAAACATGTACATAATTTATCAATAGGTTCACAATATAGTTTTTGTGTACGTCATTCATGTCGCCTAAAAATACACTAAAAAAACAACTTCAAAACAACAACTTTCCCTAAAGCAAATACTCAAGGACATCCATTCTTAACAGTCCAATAATAGCTTCATTATCCTATTTTAATAGAGTTGTTTGGAAAAGGAAATTAATCAAGTATGTAAAGTAGCCTATAATGTCCTCAATTGTTTAGTATTTGGCAGTCAGTTCAGCAGAATATAAAAATTTAACTATATATAACAAAAAGATGATTGTAACATAGCAATCCAAAGTTACCAGGTGGAATGCAGCATAACAAGCTGAAACCCAAGAAAGATTCCATTAATACTAGATTGCCTAATTATTGTGCAAACCTAACACTACCATAAAGTCAACTTGCTTTTGTTTGAAGAACTTAAAGAGGTAGAAATCCTACTAAAGTAAAGTGTATGGTATTGTTAAAATAACTAAATATAACAAAAATTTTAATTTCCAAATATAAATGTATTTTCTCCCCATTTCATTGCAATATACTTGCCAAACGCACGTTGTCTAAAGCAGGAGATGGCTTAAAGTGTGGTTTTCGGTACGATATATATTTATCGATATAAAAAGGGCCATTTTAGTGTTGCTTAAGCCATCGATACTTTATTATTATAACTGATAAATCTAAAATAATGAAAAAAAGAATGCAACAAAAAACAAAACCTCACTTTATATTGCATTTTATTTTATATGTTTCTTCTCCCTACAGCACTTAATTGTTTTATTTATTTTTACACATACCTGGCTGAATATAATGGGGTATAAATCATATAGCAATAGATTACATAATAATGATCTATTAAAGTAATGAACACTGGGGCTGATTTATCAAAATACAAAAAGCCCGTTTGCTTTAAAAACATTGGGGTATATTTACTAAACTGCGGGTTTGAAAAAGTGGAGATGTTGCCTTTAGCAACCAATCAGATTCTAGCTGTTATTTTGTAGAATGTACTAAATAAATGATAACTAGTATCTGATTGGTTGTTATAGGCAACATCTCCACTTTTTCAAACCCACATTTTAGTAAATATACCCTCAAATGTTTTCATATAAAAACTGAAGTGACTTCAATGATCCATAATAATTGATAGAATTTTTTTTTGTATAAAAGAATAAAATGATTCCTTCCTAATGAACACTGAAGTGATATAAAAACTCACAGATTTAAGCGAGGACATCAGATCCATTTATGAAGATATTATTTAATAGGTACATACATTAAACATTATATAATACAAAACACTTTCCGAGACTATTAATCTTAAAATCGACAGCTGAAACTTTGCCATTTTTCCAGCTTATGCCACCAAAGACTGCATATAGACACCCAAACAGGTCAAAGGATAAATAGTTTTGAACTACTGTGGCTTGGCCCCATAAATACAAGGTCAAAAGAGACTGATGTAATACGCGGCGTGCAGAGGTGCAACACTGAATAGCAGTCATCATCATCATTTATATAGCGCCAGCAAATTCCGTAGCGCTTTACAATTGGGAGCAAACATTAACAAAACAATACTGTGTAATACATACAGAGAGAGAGGTAAGGGAACCCTGCTCACAAGCTTACAATCTATAGGACAATGGGAGTTTGAAACACAAGGACATGTGCTACATCATATTGCACACTGGACCAGCTAGAACGTAAAGGTAAAAGTACTGAGTGGGCTGTGTGTGTACCAATGTTGGTCAGAGGGTTGTTGTCTTGTGTTAGCTGTGTAGAGGGTGGTAATAGGGAGATTAAGAGGGTGGTAGAGAAATACTATAAGCTTGTCTGAAGAAGTGGGTTTTCAGAGAACGCTTGAAGGTTTGGAGACTAGAGGAAAGTCTTACTGTGCGAGGGAGGGAATTCCACAAAGTGGGTGCAGCCCGAAAAAAGTCCTGTAACAGAGAATGGGAGGATGTGATGAGCTTGTGGCAAAGCCACATCTTGAGCTCAAGTGGCTTATTTTTAGACAATTATTTATTAGTTTCATCAACATTAATTTATATAGCACCAGTAAACTCTGTAGCGCTAAACAATTTGGGAAAAAAAAGTAATAAAATTAGACTGGGCATTACAGACTGACAGAGAGGTAAGAGGCCCTGCTTGCAAGCTTACAATCTATAGGACAATAGGGGTGTGATACAGAAGGTTAATTGCAATTATCATATTGGTCCAGTCAGATTGCAAAGGTATTAGGTGCTTAGTGAGCTATATAATCCAATCACACAGTGATGTTGGTCAGGGGGTCTTTGGTCAGAGGGTTGACTGAGTATAGAAAGGACACATGTAAGTCTTATGTGTAGAGGGTGGTAATAAGGTACTCTAGAGAGGTTAAGAGAATGGTAGATGAAGCAGATAAGCTAGCCTGAAGAGGTAGGTTTTCAAAGAACACTTGAATTTTTGAAAACTAGTGGAAAGTCTTGCTGTGCAGCAAGAAAAAAATCTTGTACCCGGGAATGAGAACATGTAATGAGTGTGGATGAGAGCCGCAGATTTAATGAAAAACGCAGATCTTGTGCAGAACGAAGTTGCCGAGTTGGGAGATATTTTGAGACGAGAGGAGTTGTAAATTGATGCAGTTTTGTTGATAGCCTTGTAGATTAGAAGTATTTTGTATTGGGTATGGTAAAAAACAGGCAACCAATATAGATATCCTGCCCCAGTACTTTTGTGCAAGCCCCCCTCTCAACCCCCTGTATCTAGCTACTTTAACACCATTCAAGAAATATGCTACAGCCATACAAAGTCATTAATTCTGAGTTTTCTGATTTAACATACAGACATAATCCACAATCAATGGTTACTGAACAATGTCTTGCACATAATATCTACGGTATATATAAAAATAGCTAATATGTGAATACAGCAATGAGCGTGGTAGTCACATTAATATGTTCTGTTGATCATGAAGACATACTGAGGACCGACAATGATCACTGTTATGACAACACTAAAATATATTCAGAGATTTGTTACAAATCATGATTAAAATGGCTACCACAAAGTAGGTATTTTCACATCTGAAACTCAAATATAGCAAGCTAATAGCTAGATATACTGTGTGGCTTTAGAAAATCATTTTTAGGAGCAGCCCTCTGGTACTCAAATTCATGGGCTTAATATAGAAGACTCAGTGGCAACTAAGTGCTAGCAAGAGTGCCAGAAAAAATGTTTTGGACGCTGGAGTGATGACAAGATCAGCATCTGGCAGAATCAGTACACAAATGTATGGCAAATTCAGAAGGAACCACACACAGTGTTCAGTATCAGAATACGCAAGCTCTCTGAAACAGAGATTCTGGTCAGACACAACAAATAGATACTCACTAATGAGGCCTTGCACAGGAATGAGGAAGCAATGTTTTTAAATAGGCAAGCCTCTCTTCTGATTGACTTTAGTAATAATGTATCCCCTCCTAGGACCGGGCATGCAAAAATAGGTCCAAATCTTGCAGTTAATTTGCCCCAGGAGAGCTACGTTCACTACAGGGCAATTAAAGATGTTACAGATGTAAACAACTCCTATGACACTGAAAAATATAATCTGTATATAGAACAAACTGAGGATATATAAATAAATTAGCATGCTACATTTACAGCAATATGTATTTCCATTTGAAAGGCTCGCCTATCATTTCAGATGTAAACTGGGTCATTCCAGAACACAGCGTCAAAGTAGCAGCACAATTTGGCCACCAACGTCTAGACAAATTAGATGAGGTTTGGCTATAGCAGCATAATCACTTTCAGATGACATAGGGGTCAGTTGGAGTATGACCGCGCACAGACAGATGGTGGTCAACATGTTTAAAAAAGAAACTAGACAATTTTTATCCATTTATTTAATAAAATTATAAAACACTAGACTATATTTGGGGCCACATATTGCAATATAGAGCCAACTGCCTGATGTGTAGCCAGCTTTAAAATTTATTAACAGGTTTTTTTCCCCCAATACAAATGGACAACATTGCAGCACAGTGGTTAGCATTGATGCCTCACAGTGTAGGGGTCATGGGTTAAATTCCAAGGAACTCCCTATTTGTGTGGAGTTTGCATGTTCTCTCTTTGTTTGATGCCGATAGGTGTGTGTGTGTGGTAGGGAACATAGAATGTAAACTCCAATGAAGCAGGGACAGATGTGAATGATTACATAATATCTATGCAGCGCTGCATATTACAACAACAACATGTGTTTATTTATATAGTGCCATGGTCAGGAATTGAACTCATGACCCCAGTGATGTGAGGCAGAAGTGCTAACCACTAAGCCACTATGATTGGTGTTACATAAACATTAATATTAATAATAATAATAATAATAAAAAAATATATAATACAAACCCATCTTCCATTATTTTAATAAGACAAGTCCTGGAGAAACATGAGCATGTAAGCTGAGTTTATGTATGTTCCCTTATTTTTAAATACAAAAGTAATCGGCACCATGAAAACAAAAATCAAGCACGTGGTCTATGATGCATCTCAACAGTATGTGAAGCAGTGGGAATGCAATTGTGACATATTACTAATGATAGCACAGCAATGAGGTTGGCATGCTTATTGAGGTAGTGGAATTAAGGACCAAGTCATAAACCACATGGAACTTGCATTGTGTTCGCGATCAGGGCAACTGCCCCCCTATCAGGGGCGTGCTGACACACACTATATGCAGGTCTGTGACGGCTGAGAAGCAGACAGATAATCCAGCCCACACGCTCTGATTGTGTTTTAAACACAATCAGAGCAGGTGGGCAGCATACTCCTTTAATTTTTCTTAAAATACATAAGTTAATTGGTACAAACAACTTATATCTGTGGAAATTTGTTAAGTAGTTGACGTTTAGAGTAAAAGTTTAAACGTTATGGGACAAGAAAAGAACAAAGCATAGATTTTTAAAATAAGGAATTTGGGTGTCTAATGCACCTTTAAATCGATTTTATTTATAATTTGCAATTGTATACTTCTCACAGACAAACTGAGGCAAGAGTTGATACATATTCAACATTTCTTTTATGTCATAACCAGTGTGTTGAACAATTATTACCAGAGACACCGATATTAGAAAAAATTTTGATATCCAAAGGCAGACTCTCTTACAATGCCAACAGAAGGGGCCTATGATTACTCACCTACACAACTCTGCAGTGGTATGCGTTACCATGGCAAATACTGCTTTATTACAAATACAGGATTACGGAGGTTAAAAGTTCAGTGTACAGCCAGAGTTGATATTTCAAAAGGCATCATTACAGCAAACGAACTAGAATGTGGAAAGCAAATCAGCAGCTAGTATTGTTAGTTTTAAAATCGATTTTTTAAAAAAGAAAATAAAACAAAACAATGAAGTAAGGGAGCAGTGGGTAGGTAGACATTGGGGTTTGGAGGAGGGGGAGAGTCCCTAAAAAAAAAAAAAAAAAAGCAGCAGCGTTGGAGTGATAGGGGAATACAAGAGGACATGCATAGTGCAAAGACACTGCAGAGATCAGAGAGAGGGCAATAAGACACAGTGATGGTAGACATGAGGAAAGGAAGTAAGATAGAGGGACACACTAGAAAGTTTATCATGCCTGAAAAGGAGCAGAGACCTCACACCAAGAAAACTTCACCACACTAGGAGAGTGTAGAGCTTCTACCAAACTGGAAAAGGCAGGCATTGTAGGATAAACACCCTGAACATAGGCGTTGTTTGTGTGCTTTCTGTGTATTTGATGTGTATAGGGGCAGTTTTATGGTTTTATATTCATTATATTCTGAACAATATTATAAATATTTTCTTATTTAAAATGAAATTTAAAACCTCTCCTAATGTTAAGAACCATCAGCTCTAATACGTCATGCTCCTAATACTTCTGGATACAAATCAGAGCTTATTGTTACTGCACACTTACTCAATTATGTGCCCGTCAGTCACCGCAATGGGCTGTTTTGTGTATCCCTACAACCACTACAAGATCAATTAAAGGAAGTAAAATTATCTTCATTATTATATCTGCAGTAGCTAAAAAATATCTCCTACCACAATGGAGCCAAGCAACCCCATCATCTGTATCAATGTATCTGTATTAAGCACAAATTATTCCAGAATTTCAAAATGGTTTGGCTGAACACACTTTTACCCAAAAAAACAAAAAAAAAACACCAAAAAATTTCTTAGTTTGGGAAAGTTTTATTAAAACTTTATCTGAAACTCTTAAGTCACAAATCAAGAGCTGACATGACATATTGGTATGAAACAAGAACATTATTGTAAGTCTCACCCATTCAAATGTAAATTACATTTGGAATATGACAAGAGGCCTTGCTCTTCCCCCCTTTGATACACCCCACCCTACGACCTCTTTCGCCCCTACCTTACTTTAGTAATATTTACAAAAAATAACTTTAATACACTTTTATACGAAAAATGTTTTACATTTTATATTATGTCTTGTTAGATATTCCGTATTTAATACATACTATGCTGTTGGATCCTGTTAATTTCGATTCTTCTACTGTTAAGATATTTCTATTTGTCTATACCGGCGGATCCCAAACTGCGCGCCGCGGCTCCCAGGGGTGCCACGGGGCTGTCTCATGGGTGCCGCGGGCCAGCCATATAAAAAACAAAACAAACAGAAACATTTACCAATCCGCCGGGCGCCGGGACCCAGCATCCTCCTCTCTCACACAGCTGTCATATCAGTGACAGGCTGCGTGAGAGAGGAGGATGCTGGGTCCCGGCGCCCGGCGGATTGGTAAGTGTTTGTTTGTTTGTTTTATGGCTGGCGCGCGGCAGAGAGGGCAGAGGAGAGGGACAGGAGGGGGACAGAGGAGAGTGACAGCGTGACAGGAGGGGGACAGAGGAGAGTGACAGCGTGACAGGAGGGGGACAGAGGAGAGTGACAGCGTGACAGGAGGGGGACAGAGGAGAGTGACAGCGTGACAGGAGGGGGGCAGAGGAGAGTGACAGCGTGACAGGAGGGGGGCAGAGGAGAGTGACAGCGTGACAGGAGGGGGACAGAGGAGAGTGACAACTGGGGGACAGAGGAGAGTGACAGCATGACAGGAGGGGCATAGAGGAGAGTGACAGCGCGACAGGAGGGGGACAGATGAGATTGACAGCGTGACAGAAGGGGGACAGAGGAGAGGGACAGCGTGACAGGAGGGGGACAGAGGAGAGTGACAACTGGGGGACAGAGGAGAGTGACAGCATGACAGGAGGGGCATAGAGGAGAGTGACAGCGCAACAGGAGGGGCACAGAGGAGAGTGACAACTGGGGGACAGAGGAGAGTGACAGCATGACAGGAGGGGCACAGAGGAGAGTGACAGCGTGACAGAAGGGGGACAGAGGAGAGGGACAGCGTGACAGGAGGGGCATAGAGGAGAGTGACAGCGCAACAGGAGGGGGACAGAGGAGAGTGACAGCGTGACAGGAGGGGGACAGAGGAGAGTGACAGCGTGACAGGAGGGGGACAGAGGAGAGTGACAGCGTGACAGGAGGGGGACAGAGGAGAGTGACAGCGTGACAGGAGGGGGACAGAGGAGAGTGACAGCTTGACAGGAGGGGGACAGAGGAGAGTGACAGCGTGACAAGAGGGGGACAGCGTGGTAGAGGAGCTGGGACAGCGTGACAGAGGGCAGAGGAGGGGAACAGTTGGCAGATAAGCTGGGACAGCTTGACAGAGGGCAGAGGAGCTGGACCAGCGTGACAGAGGGCAGAGGAGGGGGACAGCGTGGCAGATGAGCTGGGACAGCGTGACAGAAGGCAGAGGAGGGTGACAGTGGGCAGAGGAGGACAGCGTGAGAGGGGCAGTGGAGGGGGACAGCGTGACAGTAGGGGGACAGCGTGACAGAGGGCAGAGGAGGGGGGACAGCGTGACAGAGGGCAGAGGAGGGGGACAGCGTAAGAGAGGGGAGAGGAGGGGGGACAGCGTGAGAAGGGGCAGCATGAGAGAGGGCAGAGTGTCTGGATGCAGAGGGGGCATTTTTGCATACAACTAAATAAGCATTTCTGTCCTGACCTAAATACTTATTACAATTTTTTGACCCAACTACTCCTAAAACAGGACTGCTCGGTAATTATTTTGGAGGGGTGCCTTAAAAAATTATGGAGACTCTGAGGGTGCCGCGAACTGCAAAAGTTTGGGAACCACTGGTCTATACTATATGATGTTGATACATTGTTTGTTCTAAGTGCTAAAAATAATTTATATATATATATATATATATATATATATATATATATATATACACATATACACACACACACACACACATATATATATATATACACACACCGTACTGTGCAAAACTTTTAGGCAGGTGTGGAAGAAATGTTGCAAGGTAAGAATGCTTTCAAAAATAGAACTGTTAATAGTTTATCAGGGAGGATGTTCAAAACATCTTGGAGAACTAACCACAGATCTTCTGTGGATGTAGGCTTATTTAAATCCTACTGTCTCTTCATGTAATCCCAGACAGACACAATGATGTTGAGATCAGGGCTCTACGGGGGCCATATCATCACTTCCAGGACTCCTTGTTGTTCGTTACGATGAAGATAGTTCTTAATGACATTGGCTGTATGTTTGGGGTCCTTGTTCTGCTGCAGAATAATCTGAAGCCAATCAGACGCCTCCCTGATGGTATTGCATGATGGATAAGTATCTGCCTGTATTTCTCAAAATTAAGGACACCAATAATCCTGACCAAATCCCCAACTCCATGTGCTAAAATGCAGCCCCAAACTCGCAAGGAACCTCCACCTTGCTTCACTGTTGCCTGCAGATTCATTATTGTACTGGTCCCCTGCCCTTCGGCGAACAAGACCCGCCTAAAACTTTTGGACAGTAATATATGCAAACAGAAAGCAAACATTGTTGTGGGGCTACGTACACATTAGCAGGTGTAGTTATGCAAAGTGTGCAGTGACCAGCATCCTATTACGGTATAACATCATCACAAAATGCTCGCTTCAGATTGAGGAAGACTTGGGAGAGCATGGCCTGTTGATTAATATAGAAGCCTTACATTCATAAAATAGAATCGTGCTATAACGTCATTGAATAACGCTTCTAAATTATAAAGGCCTGCACTGTAATATTCAAGATGCAGCTCCATCAGTGCAGAAAAAGAGAGATTAGAACAGAGAGAAGCAAACAGTGGCTGTTCAACCATTTTAGAGCTAAAATTCCCAACATGCTCTGTCAGTTTCTAGCTGACTGGCCATTTTGCGACCTGTAGTTTGACTACAGTATATTTGGGCAGCTGCAGGTAGGTCGACAAAAGTAAGAAAGACAAGATGAGAAATACAAGAGATGCTCAAACAATAGATGATGGATAAAAGGGGTTTAGATAGCCAACAATGGACGCCAGACAAGAATGAGCAGGAAGGGATATGGGGTAACTTAATACCACATTGTCTGGAACTTTTCTTTTACGGTCAATGGATCAAGCAAGCTATCTACTGTAGTGTGCATATGTTGATATATATATATATATATATATATATATATATATATATATATATATATATATATATATATATATATATTAAACCACAATCCTCATATATTGTGAAAATGTAAATAGTTAAATAAAACTACAACAAGAAATGCGGCTAAGGACATTCATTTGGTCTCTGAAAACAGGGTCAGGCTGTTTGAGAAGAGCTCCAGTGCCTTTCAGAGGGAGGCAGGCTACATTTTGGAGGCACCAGCCCTGCAGTTAGTTTTCATCATAGCGGTAGAACCCCTATACTTGTGGACTGTTAGCGGAAACCAGCCCAGGCTTACTAACACTGGTTGAGAATATGCAGCAGCTGAGGAGGAATGCTGCCATTTATATATTTATTATTGGCAGCATCTGTGGTCTGAAAGGATGCAATTGCCAGTCACCTACAGTTTCCTGCTATTTAGCCCCGTGTGTGTACTTTCTCCAAGTGATTGATATTTGCCTCTGCTCAGACCACAGGTGCTATAATTTAAAAATGTAAAATGCAATGTGAACACCGTAATTCACAGTACAGTACACATGTGTTGTTTACTTTTAATTTATCTGACATGTATATAGTGTGATTCTATCAAAGGGCCATCTGGTGGCCGAAAATGTATTACATGGAATTTCAATATGTTACTTTAAAGATTTAGCACACAAAACCAATTGTAAAGTGCTACGGAATATGTTGGCGCTATATAAATAAATGATGATGATGAAAAGATAATTCCAAATACTGATAATTAATGTCCATCTCTATTTAACCCTTCCACCTCACCTTTAAAAAAAAATCATGTACAAAGAAATGATCCAATCGGTATTCAAAAAGATTAAATACAAAGCAAGGGCAAGTAAAGCAACTTTGCCACATTAATACATATGAAAACCTTCATATTAATAACTGGTGTGTTTATACTTCATCAAATCTGTATTGCAGGTTCATACAAAGTGGCTGTGTATGACCTGAGGTGAACAGGGCACATAAACACCACCCTGGGGAACACCAAGTTTAAATCCAGGCTTGACTTTTTTGTATCAAATTTCATTTGGTCAGTGCCTGAAGGGATAGAATGTGACTTCAGCTTTCTGTAATGGAGCGAAGAGCAATTGCTTAACCCCACTTTATTATTTAACAGACTTGCAGGGTAAAAGATGAATGAGACTGAACAGTGTATTTTATTTTCCTGCTTCAAGCATATTTTGCTCATCAGCATAAACCAAAAAAAGTGTTTACATGGAGTAGAACCATTACATTGCATGACCTAATTCCTGTACTATAATGATACTATAAGTATGATATAATCCTGTTTCTTTATCATGCTCTTAACGGGAAAACTAAGACAAAAATGAGGCTCAATATAGAGTTACCATGAAATCCTGAACAACATTTTGTGAATTATATTTTAGAAGAGCGTCATTTATCCTACTATTACTTTGCAGCTTATTTCAGAGAAGTTAGTACTTCTAAAATTTTGAATTAGAAAAAACATTAAAATCCATTTGCTAAACCTGTTTTAAATGAGATCCACTTTTGATACTAGATGAGCGGTCCAGGGCCTGAATAAGGGGTCGGGCCCGCCTTAGGCTAATACGATCGTAGCTCTCCTTCGCCTTCCACACCAGGCTAATACGCAGTAGGTAAAAATAATTAATCTTTAATTTAAAATCCATCTTATTTCACCCGATTTGATCAATGTTTATGAACTTATGTTTTCAGACTGAGGTCCACTTGGCATTTTATAAGAGTCACGGTAATCCTTGTTATAAATTTTTCATTAAAATCAGATCTGTATAATGGAACAGAGGCATGAATGAGCACTACAAAGTGTGGAAGGTGGAAAGGGTTGTCACATCTGCGCCTGTCGCCACCCTTGTCTCTCCTACTCGCTTATCCTCAAGCGCCCGCCCAAGGATGACTCATTGGGTATATTTACAAAACTACGGTTTCGAAAAAGTGAATATGTTGCCTATAGCAATCTACCAGATTCTAGTTATTTATTTAGTGCATTCTTCAAAATGACAGCTAGAATGTGATTGGTTGCTGTAGGCAACATCTTCACTTTTTTTCAAACCCTTAGTTTAGTAAATATACTCCATTGTCTCCAGCCCTTATCATGGGAATGCACCAAAACTTTACTACATTTCATATTTTCTTTTTACTTTGGAGAAGAACTATTGACTTATATTTTAAAAGTAATTTCAGTTTATTCCTCTCCTGTCAAAGTTTTGCATCCCCAAAAATGTTTCACACCCCCGCCCCCCCCAAAAAAAGCCTTGTGTCCTAGACTGCAACGTAGTCACCCTATTCGATAGTCGGGCCCTTTTATGAATTAATTAAATTATAACAGTGATTGTGAGTAAAGTTATTTCCCAACACCCCCTCCCCTTCCAGCATGCACCACTCCGCTCCACCCCCTCCTCTCTGTGAAGAAGCCGAGGAGCGTTGGGCAGCCATTGGAGAAGATAGAAGAAGTTTGAAGAGCCCCCCTGCATCTGCTGACTAGTCTTCAGGAGAAAAAAACAGTGAGTATATACACAATTCAAATTTTTTTTTATTATTACTATTATTATTTTTTTAAAAAGGGGTGCCCAAAGTCCAATCCAGGAAGTGGGGATGGGAAAAAAAATTGGGGGGGGGGGGGGGGGAGGGTGGGGGAGTGTTGATTATTATTTGGCACCTCATGCTCTATATTTCACTTGCAAACTATGGGGTAGAATTTCTACCCCATGTTTTGGAAGTCCAATATAGAGCGTGAAGTGTCAATAAAAGTAATTTTCTCCACCATAGTTTGAAAATCAAATATAGAGCATGAAGCGCCAAATAATAGACCATAGAAAAAAGACTATTTGGCACCTTATGCTCTATATTTGATGTTAAAACTACGGGGTAGAATTTCTACACCATATTTTGCAAGTGATGCAGAGGGGGGTGCAGTGGTGTGATGAAAGAACATAGGTGTGATGAAGGGACATGTTAGGTCTGTCCATTGCCTTTAACAAGTGCATAAGGCTTATTGTGTCAAGTTTTTTATTCCAAAATCTAACACCTGAATACCTCCCCTCCAGAAATCCTGTGTCTGCAGTAGAGTCTGGACAGCGTTCTGCATCAAACATCACTGCATCTGGACCGCTGGTGGAGGTAAGGCTTATCTTTTTTTTTTAAACACAAAAGCATGAAGTCAAGTATGTAAGGGGCTGTGAGGCAGGTATTTGGTGTGTTTGCAGGGGGGGGGGGGGGGGGGTTGGGCGATATTTTGACATTTCACCTAGGGCGCTGAGAACCCTTGCACCAGCCCAAGGTCTAGAACACTATAATTGGTGAAGTAGACACTTTTATTTGTATCCAAGCAGATAACTGGACTGATATTGTGTAGGATTATAAAGCTATTATTATGCTAGTATTACACTGCTCCTTTCCTAGCAGTGTTCTGATATGGAAAACATTCCGGGGCTCATTTTGAGTACAGCGCAAGGTCCCCTCTAAACGCAATACACATAATTTTCAAGTGTGCATGCACTCGGAGGATGTATATATCTAGGTACAGGTAACAATATTTGTTTGCCCTTCAGTTAGGCCTCCTTATGTCTGTAAAAGACAGAACAAGGGAGGGAATGAGTGTTTCTAATGAGGCCTAGTATAGTAAAGGAGTGTTTAAGCGCTTATGCTCTACAGAAACGCCCATCTGGAGATGTATCTGTTTCAGGCGCTCCACCCAGCTGATGATCATCATCAATACGGACTTTTGCAGTTTTAAATAAATTACATTTAACAAACCGGCATACCTCTAAAAGTGTGTTCCCTGCAGCAGCCTAGGCTGGTAACGGCAACTGGGCGGTGACAAACATGGTGGCGTCCCCTTGCAAAAGCCACTACCAGCATTAAGCTGTGAAAGGCTATGCTGGTGACACTAACAGGGAAACCTGCAGCATGGGGTCCACTTGTCATAATGTCACACAGTCATAGCCTGTCCAGCTCGAGGCTGAATTCCTAAGAAAAACCGGACTTGCAAAATAAGGGTGTGGCTCCCTCACATAGAAAATACAGCCCCAAACTGCAAGCACTCCGGCTACTACCAACACCTTTGGGTGTTGGGATAATAAATTGTTAAAATTATATTTAAGCAGTTTTTCCTAGTGTACAATTGCATCCAGCCATGCCCTGATAGCCCTAAATTGCTTAATTAGGTTGGCACTTCTCTGCTCTAAACTATACATATTAAGATATTTTAGTCCTTCCGGGTAAGTTTTGTGATGTAAGCCATGTACCATTTTAGCTGCCCTTATTTATATAGTCTCTAATGTATTTATATACTTCTGGAGATATGGCCTCTAAAATAGAACACAGTATTCTAGATGAGGCTGAACCAATGACTTATACAGTGGCATTATTACTTCCTTCTTTCTTCTACTGATTTCACTTCCTATGCAACCAAGAATCTGACTTGCCTTTCACATTGCTTTTGTTAGGAACAGCAGGTAACTGCTGTTTTCTTTTTGGCTGCAGTGTTGTTTTCAGCTTGGGTGTCATCACCTGAACTCCTCTCACCTGCAGCTCTATCTGACACCTGCCCTGATTGGCTACTACTGGTTTAAATACATGTCAGCTTCACACTGCCTTTGCTGGTTATAGTATTCACACGCTTGCTTCTCTGTGCTCCTGGTTCTGTGAATAGTCTGCCTGTTTTTCCTGATTGATACCCGTTGTGATCTCTGCCTGGAAACCGACCATACTTGTTTGCTTGTGACCCTGACCTCTGCCTGAACACTGACCTTACTTGTTTGCTCGTGGCCCTGACCTCAGCCTGGATTCCGACTGCCTTTTCGTCTGAGAGATCTCCTCCCTGCCGCAGGATTGTGGTGCCAGCTATTCGCTCCATCAGACTCATCTGTGTCTGCAGTGTTTCACAGTAGAGATTTACTGCTCTATCTTGCTCCAGCATTTTCCCTGACACTGTGCTGCTCTCTAGCTCCATGTCACACAGGCCACAGCTGGTACTACACCATCCTCTTCTCCACACTGCCAGTCTGTAATACTGGTGGAGGTTGGTACTGCATCCTGTTGCTAACTCAGTGTTCCTGCTTTATCTGGTCCAGGAGTATCTCTGCTCAGCATCCCACTGTCAAGTCCTCTGTGGTACCTACCTAATGAAGCTGAGTTATCACTACTCGAGAATAAGTCCTGGGTACAACCGAGTACCAGCTAACATATATGATTCTATGGGAAAGGGGATTACTATAGGTGAAGCTCTCGTCAACAACAGGTTCTGATAACTCTACTCGTAGGGTGATTCGTGACAGCTTTGTTACATTGCTTACCTACCTTTAAGTCGCCTGAAATAGTGACTATTAGATCCCTTTCCTTCTCAACAGTTTCCATTATAGTGCCATTAATACTATATTTAATCTTTGTGTTTTTGAAACCCAAGTGCATAATTTTGCATTGTTGGCATTAATCTGTAGCTACCACACTCCTGATCAATCCTCTAGTCTAACTAGATCGTCAATCATTTGTTTTACCCCTCCTGGTGCATATCTGTGTCATATGTAAAAAGGCATACTTTCCCTTCAATACAATTGCAATGTCACTAATAAAGTTATTAAAAAGCACTAGTCCAAGTACGAACCCCTGTGGTACTCCACTGCTAACCTTTCCCTACTGTGAATGCACTCCATTTACTACAACACTCTGTTTTCTATCCTGCAACCAAGATCTCACCCATTCAACCATCTTAGAATCCAATTTCAAGCTTGTGAGTTTATTTAACAGTCTGCAATGTGGGATAGTGTCAGAAGCCTTATTAAAATCTAGACAAGAAACATCTACATCTAAGTTATGTCTTGGCATATGACTGTGATGGGTAGTGAATTAATCAAGTAGAGCAGATGAGGTATTAGATTTTTAACAGTACTAATTGGTCCTACCCTAAAATTTGAGGGGTTTTTCCAGACAATAATGTCTTTTGTACCAACAGTGGGACATAGTTTGCTTCATACAAAGCCTGCAATAATGATAAAATCAGGGACTTGCTTCCATTTACAAATGTTGCCTCTTGTTTTGGGAATGAGATGGAGGGTCTCCAATTGGTGTGGCAATATTGAAATATTCTGGCAAGACCCTTACTATCCGAAACTAAACATATAAGTTGGGCAAGTGGCTCAATGCATAAAGCAGAAGGGATAAAGAACACCTCTATAGACTACTCCCTTATAAAAGGACAAATTATGTTGGTAGGCTGAATTGATTGAGAACAGCATCCATGTACCTCCAACCCTATAAAAGGCTTTCTCAGCATCAACAGCCAGAAGCATTTTACATGCAGAAAGGAAAATGGTTGCTAGGGTAGCGAGATGTGGATTTAGTTGAGCTTTATAAATTTTATAGTAACTCATTGGCAGGCCAAGACTTGATGGATCAAATGAGCTCTAGTACCTCTTCCTGAGCAGTTTCCTTGGCTAAAACGGCAATCAAATCCCCAGTCACTATTGTGAGTTTGCAATTTAATGAAAGACCACCGTACAGAGACTAGATATGGAGGAGAAAGTAAATCTCTGCCCAGAAAGTACAGGGAGTGGAAAAAAAAAAAGAAAAAAAAGGGGTAGATGGGGAACAATAGGAGAGACAGCTATGTTTTGTGATTTAATTCTGTCGGTGATGGGCAGTTGGATGTGGAGGGACTGCATCAGTGCAGGAGTTTATGGACGAAGAGAGTAATGAAGGAGATTGTCTTTGGACATTTTTCAAGCATAGCACGTGAGCAACTGAATCAGTTCACCTTTGTCATTTGTGGATAAGATATGTCCTTAAAATGTACACCATATTGGGAATGATTGTGGTCTTTGAGAACTAGTAACAAAGATTAGGATATATTTCCCAGCTGTGTATTAAAGTGTCCCCACCACTCAGGTGTTACAGCATAAAATAGGACTATAATGTGGAAACACTACACCAAATAAGTGTCATGGACAGTAAGGCAGTATGCTGGAGATATGTTCTGTAAATCCATCAATTGATGGTAAGGAGATTAGAGACTTTTATGCTCTTCAATGTTAGTTAGCAGCTGATAGGGAATAGTTTAGCATATGCACAGAGTAAGATTATCAAAACATGCAACGTGAAGGCACAAAGTGTCAGTTACTCTTTAAAACACTAACTTCATTTTCAGGTATAGTAAAAATACAAAAACTTACTTTGCCAAGTGCTTCATTAACAAGTGCAACATCTGTCGGTTCTTCTCTGGTAAGCGATGGATCAGACAATGGATTTCTTTTATTCGGGATTCCTGGTTTTCTAGCTCTTTAATGAGAATTAAGAAATGTACATTATCCTCATAAGAGGAGATATATATGACAAACTTGGGACCACACACTTTTACAAACTATAAGTAACAATAAAAGTATTTTTCTCACTTCATAGAGGAAACATTATTTACAGGTGAGATTTGATATAGGTAGACACAACTGCTATAGTTGGTCAGATGTCTAATTATTTCCTGCAACATGTAGTATTGAGACATTGGCCGAGTACAGAACAGTGGGTGTGTACTTTCATTGGCTCACTGTGCTGTAACTTACTGAATGCAACCTTAAAGGACAAGTAAACCCCAAAATTGGAATTTTCGTATATATGAACAATGGAGCTCATATACATTTTTCAGTGTTACATCATACTTGCCAACTCTCCCGAAATGTCCGGGATACTCCCGAAATCTGGACAGGTCTCCTGGACTCCCGGGAGAGCAGACAAGTATCCTGCATACTGGAATTTACTTTGCAAAATGATGTGATTCACAATGAATCGCGTGATTTTGGCCCCGCCCACCCTGACAAAATAACGTTTTCGGCATGGGGGTGGGGTCAAAATGACACGATTGACCGTGCCCCGCCCCCTCCCTCCAACCACGCCCCCTGCCGGGATCTCCCGGCATTCTCTTTTCAAAGGTTGGCAAGTATGTGTTACTTTCCACATTAAGGTATAACCTCCCTGCTCCATGACAGATAGCTAAAGCTCCTCCCACATATTTAGGTGTGTCCTGATGGGTTTTCATAGAGGCTGAAAAGCCAAAAATACAAGAAATTGAGTTACTGTGACATCACTGGCCCTGCCTGTGCATATAGAACCAACCAATCATAGCACATTTCTGGACAGTAAGTATACAAGGCTGTCATTCAAATTCCAACCAAGTAATGATAGCAACATCTCTTAATTAACAAAGCAAACTGCTGCATAGACGTTAAAGACTATGTTGGACATATCAAATTAATTACAGATGCTCCAGTTATTTCATATATATTATTCAGCTCAGCCTTTGTGAGATATATACATACGCATACACATATACACACACACACACATAATATATATATATATATATATATATATATATATATATATATATATATATATATATATATATATATATATATATATATATTTATTCTCATAGTATGAGTTTATTTGCTCTTTTATTCTTCAACAACTCTAGAGCAGTCAAAATAAAACTGGAGCTAGAATAGTGCTTGTGCAACAGAATACGTATAAAGCAACTTTATCACTGAAAATCTACGATTGCTGACACAATCAACAGTAAATTGTAGCAAAAACTTATTTGATCTTAGTACCAGCATAATAGAGTAAGTCGGATGATCGTTCAGAGGATTGATTAAGGCTAAATACCACATTAAAGGTTAAAGCACTGTGGTTTAGTGGTTAGCCCTTCTGCCTCAGAGCACTGGGGTCATGAGTTCGATTCCCAACCATGGCCTTATCTTTGTGGAATTTGTATGTTCTCCCCATGTTTGCGTGGGTTTCCTACGGGTGCTCCAGCTTCCTCCCGCACTCCAAATTTTTTTTATGGCAATCTTTGTCGCTCAGTTTATTTTATTAAAGCCAGAACTGTATATCAGAACATAGGAATGAACAAGGGCTACTGAGGGTGTAGATATGAAAGGGGCAGCCACGTCTGCGCCTGTCAACCTCCTTGTCTCTCCTACTCACTTATATGCTCAAACACCGGTCCAAGGATGGCTTACTGTCTTCAGCCTTTACCATGGGAATATTTCAAGATAAAAAGCTTGCTACATTTTTCATGTGTTTTTTTTTCACTTCGGAGAACAACTATTCTCTACTACAATTTAAAATAAAGTTTAGTTTCTAATTCTGTCACAATTTACACCCCCAAATTTTTTTTGCCCCTAAAAAGCCTAACGCATAGGCTGCAGCCTAGTCTGTCATCAGGGGCTGATTATCTAATGGTCTGAGTTAAAAATCCTCCTGCAGAACCATACATACGATGGCAGACAACAGATTGGTTCATCTAATTTACTTTCATGGGTTGTGCCAGTTGCAAGTTCTCACAATAACATTAGACTTGTCACATGAAATTTTGAGTTTTGTTGCAAGGACTTGGTCACACTTCTGTGAAATGTTACTAGCTTAGGAACCCAATGACACACGCACAATAAAAGCAAAAACACATTGAAGCCTATAGCACCATTCTGCCATCTATTTTGCGATACGGACACAATTCAGGTTACTCAGCATGGCGTTTTTCTTTCATGTGGTAACTCTAAAGGCTTTACTATTAATATAATGATAGGATATCAGGTGAAGCCAAACAACAGATTTGTAGTATTCCTTTGAATGCTACAAGCCTCCTTTGTGAACAGACCCACATTTACAGAGACAGGCTGTAAAATGTTTACATGTAAAAGCTACTTGTAGGATATACAAATAATACACATAAACAAATATACATACATACATACATACACACATTATATAGTCTCCTTAAATACTGCCATCCCTCTGACAGATAATAGGGAGAAGAAATGAAGTCTTTATACTGCAGTTTGTGACAGCCGTCACTTTCATTAAGAATGTGAAAACATAAGGGGAACTCTGCAGAATGGCTAACCCAGCGCACACAAGGATGAATCTTCAATTAGCTGGATCATTTTTATTCATGTAAGATTCTACCTGACCCCGCACGCAGACAAGCTAGCTCCAGTACACAGCCCAATTTATTACATGTGTCCCAGTGGATATGAAAAGTTCCAACAACAGCAGTAAGATCAGAGACAAAGCTCTGCATATTGGCTGTGTGTCTGACAGACAGTTCTGCAGAAAAGGTTTTCTAACAAAAAGGTCACTTCATGGAAAACTTACTAGCAGCTTTGATGAAGCTTCTCTGAAACTGATATGTCATGAGGGGGCCTGGAAGCATCCTGCAATATAAAAGTGTACAAGACATGCATTACTCAGAAGCAAGAGAACGTACTTCACAATTCAGTTTACATTTTAATGGACAGGAAGGTGCATCAATCATACAAATCAGAGACAGATAAATATATTTCAGAACTACATTTGTAAATAATGGTGGTGAAGTGAAATACAGTAGTTATATAATACTGTAAAAATATGATTCATTCTCACAGAATTTACTGTAAGATATGGAATCTGAAAGAAAACCGTCATATAGGTAAAAAAAAAAACGGTCTATGTCATGCTTGCTTTTTATTTTAGACATTTTAGAATTTTCACTTCTCTGTTTAATTCATGATGGCATCCAAAGCAAATGAGTAGTGGCAGAAGCAACATGTACGCTAATAGTATAAGAATATGCCATATAGCGATGGAAGAGAAACAAAAAAAATAACTAGAAAATCTACGGAGAGGAGGAAATTTACTAAAAAGCAACTTTTGGCAATTTTAAACCCGCCACACACCACCAGCAGTTTTCAACTCCCAACCACAGAACTTACTATCCAGAAAGTAAAATTCCAAAGTGCAGATTAGACCAAACTGCCTGGTAATCCTTCTGGTTTTACTATATGTCAGCTTATAGACCAATGCCACTGCTAAGCAGCACTGCATCTCTCATGGACCCCCCCACCTTGCTGGTGGATTCCAGGGTTAAAATGTTGAAATATAATGCCAGCTCTTGTGCCACTACAACTGCCAGCATGGACATGGGCTGCGGTGCATTTTCAACATGTAAAATAAAATTTGGACAGCGATGTTTAATGTGCCTTTTGAAAAAACATTGATTTTTTGAGCGGTTTGGCCTTTAGTATATAAACTGTTTTCAGACTGCTCAGTTAGCTGCACTTTGTTAAAAACAACATGGGGGGGATTTACTAATTTTAACTACACAAACCCATATATCATCAACAAATTGGCACATACTTCTAAATGTGGAAATATTTCCAAGACATGATCAGATATGGTAGCAATGTAATTTTAAAAGATTTGTTACATATAGGAATGAATAGTCAAGGGTTTCGTTCTACATTATGTGCTAATTCTGATTACTGCCCTTTTTTAATATTGCATATCTTTAATGTTTTGGGGGATTTTGGTCAAAGACTTCTGTCATTGTGGAAACTAGGGTCCAGTCAGTTAAGCTTAAGAATCACTTTCATTGACCGTGCACTACTACCATACACATCTATGGTTTTCAATACAACTACATATTTGGTATAGCATATCTTTAAACTACCTCAAATAAGTTTTCAAAGCACTTGTGATTGTCTTTATCTCCCAATCCGTAAAGACCTCCATTTCTGCTTCACTGGTTATTTTGGGATCTGAAATGGAAAAAATAAATTCTTGAAGCAATATAAGAAAAAAAGTGTCTCGGCAACAAAACCTAAAGTGGTCAAAAATAAATGGGAGGAAGCGTTCGGTTTCATGATGCATGTAATTGAACAAAAAACCCCAAAAGACAAGACTACCAACAACAACTTTTGTGAAAGGATTAAGACAAATATAATAAAGGTGAAACAAGAGAATAACATATAGTAATTGTTAAATAAAACGGCAATGGTATCACTTACAGATCGGTTTGAGCAAATCAGCTTGGTAGAATGCTGTAAGCAGTAACTTGAGTGTAAAAAACCTGAAATCAGAAGTGTACCAGTCATGTCACTTGTGTTCTAAGCGGAATCCTACAATGCCCTGTCAGACACATCACCCCAGGTGCTTGCACAGTGGAATGTGTGTACATTCACTCATAGGGCTTTTGATAGCCCGATAGCATTGTTGATTGGTTAAAGAATGCAGACTATCTTTTTAAAATTTCAGTAAGATTCTATACATAAATACACACACGCAACAAGCGGATTCACTTAAGCCAATCTGTAGGTGACACTTACCTTTTAATGAACAAATCCTTCCTAGTACTGAAGATGCTGTACTAGAAAGTTTTTGAAGATTATACACTGGACCATACACAAATCTTTCAAACCTTCATTGTCATTATTTATTTATTTATAAAGGGACACAAATTCCATAGCGCTGTGGTGAGAAAATTTGTCATTCACATCAGTCCCTGCCCCATTGGAGCTTACACAATCTAATTAAGGTTAATAATTAGGCAATTATAATTAGGTAGGCAATAAACCTACCAGTATGTTTTTTGCAGTGTGGGAGGAAACCGGAGCACTCGGAGGAAACCCACCCAAACACAGTGAGAATATACAAACTCCACACAGATAAGGCCATGGTTGGGAATTAAACTCCTGACCCCAGTGCTGAGAGGCAGAAGTGCTAACCACTGAGTCACTGTGCTTCCCCTTAAAAAAAAGAAATGCACAGCATATATAGATTTACAGGTTTAATTTGACAGATTTTTGTAAAGATGCTGAATTAACTATTGTATATGGACAGATGTTTATCTTTGCGCTTAAGATAATTGGGAGCAGTCATTTTACAAAGGAAAATAAAATATTATCCATAACCAAAGCTGGATTATAAATAAAGAAAGGGTATCAATTTACAAGAAAAAGGACACATGACAGACACCTATGTCTACGTGCAACATACAGCATATGCATGCAGTCATTCACTGTGAAAAGAAAAAGGGGGAAAACAAATCAAAGATATGAAATCCATAGCAACACAAATCACATCACAAACTGGCACTGTAATGTTCTCAATGCCAAATATTGATGCATTTTTTTCTACATCAGCAGGAAAAACAAAACAAAAGAAAAAAATAACACTCCAACCGCATTTGGAAAAGCCTGCGTTCATCCTGACTAACGCTGTCTCTTCAAGATCCTATTCCATAACATTACCAAGCACATCTCAGGACAGAGGGCTCTCTATAGCACATACGAGGGTGAGCTCTGCACACTGCAGTCCATCCATTTTAATTAATTTCATTTCTAGACTAGGCAGAGATTTTACACATTTTCAGGTAATTCTGTTTGCAATCTGAGCTGTTAATTTCTACATCATATGTAGTTCAAACAAGAGGAAGAGATAGTTTGCAGTACTCAAATAGTCATCTTTAACCTTTACTTGAACAGAAGTGATGACACAATAGCCCATACTTGCCAACTCTCCCGGAATGTCCGGGAGACTCACGAAACTCGGGTTGGTCTCCCAGGAGAGCAGGCAAATATCCCGCATATAGCATCTGCTCCTCAAAATGACACGATTTGCGTCATTTTGGCCCCGCCCCCGTGGAAAAAAAATCTGCTTTTTTGTTGCGGGGGTGGAGCCAAAATGGCGCAGTAATATTACCGCGTCCCGCCCCTCCCACCAACCATGCCCCCCTGCCTGGGATTTCTCGGAAGGAACTTACCAAAGGTTGGTAAGTATGTAATAGCCTGTGCAGCTTAAAAGGGTTGCATTTTATTTTCAGTACATACATTTGTTTCCATAGTCCTATCATTAAACTAATTTAACAATGCAACACAGTAAGCAGACATAACCATAAAAGCCCAATTGTATTAATGTATAGAGTTAGTATTGTGGAATTAGGGTATGGTATTAAATATCAATTGCAACTATAACGGATATATATATATATATATATATATATATATATATATATATATATATATATATATATATATATATTATATTAATACAGGCCAATGTTTTTAATGTAAAATAATTGATTTTCAGTTAAAATGTTTTCTTTGGTGTTTTTTAAATGTCCTTTCAGAAACTCATTTTCAAGGTTAATGCTAACACAAAGTTTGCATTGCAGGCACCTGTACAATTTTGACAGTTTGTGACGGTCTACATCAAGAAATATGTGACTGGCTCCTGTGGCCAGTCACATGGCCACAAGAGCCAACTTCAAAAGTTAGTAGTCAGGACTCCATCACAAAGCATCCACCCAAAAGGAGTGTGGATACAAATAAATATTTTGGACGTGGCACATATAAATATACACAAATAAATACATGCCGATGGGAGAGCCTCAGATTTAATATATACAGTATAGCTCCCCTATAACTAGCAGATTACTATGCTAGACCTTAACTGACCATTATAAAAGAGGAGCTCATTCTGATGGACAACATATAAATAGAATATAAACCGCAGAGCAGGTATACATTATTCACCAGATCTGTTTGCAAATAATAATATGCTGAACCATGTGGTGCGAACAATAATATGACAAACCATAATCTGTGGATTTGTCGCCATGTGCAATGAGAACGCATAGTAGCAAGTTTGTATTTTGGTCCAAGAAAGACCACCAGATGTAGAGTAGACTACCTATTTAACCACATCGTCTCCAACACGGTCAGAGGTACTAGGACACATTTGTTGGAGCCTTCCAGGGCAAGATAACATCTGGTGTAAATTTTATAGAAATTCTTTTCTACACTGATTGATGTTGTTCTTGCTCGCAAATGGAGGGTGGGTAAAAAGAGTGATCCTATGTCTGTTTCTAAGTGCAACCCCCAATGTGTGTGGTCCTGGGGTGCATAGGTAGGTAAATAATTGCCTCGTTTCCTTTGCCCTGACTAGCTCTTGAGTGAGAGTGTAAGTGACCAAGGGTCCCCCACACATGGTTTTTTTTTGTTTGTTTTTTTACAGCGATGTCTGTTAAGTGTGAAAACAGGTGCTGCTGCATAGTGGAGCACTGCAATAGTTGTTGCAGAAAGTCGTGTGTCAGAGCATTGTAAGGTTTCCCATGCCTTCTCTACTCCAGCACAATACATGGGATACCGATCCTAAACTAAAAAGAGAAACAGATATGTACATCTCACATATACCCCTAGCTTCTACTGCAGAGTTCTTAAGTGAGTGACATGGTTATGTTAAAATAAGTGTCACACTTAAAATGTTTTTTGCTGTTTTTTTTATAGCATAAATTAATTTATCCCTCTGCGGAAATATTATGACTCACTTGGTTCTGGCACTTCTCTTATGCAATCGGCCACAATTCATCCCTCCTGAGTGGGGGTAATATCACTCATTTACTTGGGCTCTTGCACTATATCTCTCATGTAGCGTCTGCCCCTGGGCTCTGACACTTCCATGGTGTGGCTCTCCGCTCCTTTAACACATAATGGTGTGCCGCTGCTCCCTGCATACGGTCTCTCTCTCTTTCTTATATGGGCTGCTTTACTAGGGGCTCTCCACAAAAGATTCTGTGGTGTACAATAAGGTAAGGCAGATACTATATCTATTCCCATATTCACCATATAAATGGTTTTTCCTGCATGTGTTCACTGGTGAGTAACCAGGGTGGAGCTCTGAGTAAATGTTTTAAGTGTAGTTTGTGTGTCCTGTAAGCTTCCACGTCTCTTTGTGTCATCTCTTATTTCTCCCTCCAATCTGACCCATTATACTTATTGGTCAGTCCCGCTTTTACCTATCTAAGTGACTGTCTATTTTGACAGCTCTTTATCCTATGCTATTATTTTATATACTAATAATAAGATATTATTATTTTAGTTTTTGTTTGTTTTTAGAAACTCCACAATTGCATTTCACCATATGCCCAATACATAAATAAGTTCTTGAGAACCTCATTTCACAGGTCTGCCATAAATACATTTGCAGTACCAATTAATTTAGCAACACCATGAAGAAGAAATAAAAACAAAACAAATAAAACTATGAAATCATGGTTCTGAAATAAACATTCAAAAAACACTAAGACAGGGAAACATATGAACGGATAATTACATTTTGAGTCCTGAATAATTTATTGGTTTTCCAAGATATTTTTTTTGCTGATTATGCAGTTAATTTGTCCAAAAACAGCATCACTACCTAATTGTACTTACTTTTACATAAACCAGACACAAGAATGTCTTCTGCCAGAGTATCTATCCATCTAGAAAGATTTTATTACCTGTCTATTTAATGCTGCTTGTAATTTAGCTTCACACAGTTTGGCACATTTACCGTATATACTCGAGTATAAGCAGACCCGAATATAAGCCGAGGCACCTAATTTTACTACAAAAAAAACTGGGAAAACTTATTGACTCGAGTATAAGCCTAAGTTGAAAAAGAGAGAAAGAGAGAAAAGCTGTCAACGGGGAGGAATAGCTACATTTAAGATCTCATTGTTCATATACAATTGCTGAAAGAGCGTTTGAACATGGAGAACAAACTGCACATAAACTGGAGGAAAAACAGAGCAGCAAGATTCCTCCCTTTTGCAAACACTCCTGCTAATTCACACTTACACACTCAAAATAAGAGTAGGTTCTTTCCTTAGAGCATGTTTTACACTGTGAACAAGCAACAACTTGTCATAACAATTTTATTTGGCTGCTTTTCTGTGCCTCGGTTTTCAATGGAGTCTGATAGCTGTTGGCGCAAAGCGGCCAGACACACTTCTAGTGCTTAAGTGTAAACAGAGCTTAAGTGCAGTGGCTGAATAAGTCTATTCCCCTTCCTATGCAGACAGATACCTTTAGCAGTAGGCAAGACAGTACAAACAGAAAATGGTGGGGCATCAGTTCAGCCTTTTACTTACTTCCGCAGTGGAACGCATGTGCGTTCCACTGACAGGAAGTTTCCCTGACTGAGGGACCGGAGGACAAGTAAGTTCACTCGTGTATAAGCCGAGGGGGGCTTTTCAGCATAAAAAAATGTGCTGAAAAAAATCGGCTTATACACGAGTATATACGGCAATTGTTTTTTGTTGAAGAGTGTTTTGAAAAGTGAACTGTTAATTCAAAGTTTCACTAAATACTGCAGTAATCAACTTTGTATACCAGTCCACATTTTTAAGAAAACTTTTTGACATTTGCTTCCTTTGTACATATTTCCTCTTCCTGGCGAAGGCAAATGGAAAAATAAGGTATGAACTATTGTTTACTTTCTCTCTGGTGTTTACCATCCCATTTTATGAGGACCTGATCCTGACGTCAACAGACACGACAGGTTCCAAACATTGACTTCATGAAGATGTGTTTCTTTCAGTTTCCTAATATGGAATGCCGGAGATAAGAGTCAGGCCTCTCTCTCTCTCTCTCTGTCCAACTATTAATAGCAGAATATTGCAGAGTGACCAGCTGCTTATATGTATTAAAAAAATGATTTATAAAATATAAATATGGTATTAACCAGCGCTGTTCAATTTCTCATATAAACTCATATGAGAGATTAAACAGCGCTGGATAATACCATATTTATATTTCACAAATCACTTTTTCTCAACTGGTGTATAGTTCTTATGGATATATCTAGCTACAGTGGATAGAGAAGCACTTGTGGGGATTTCAATTATTTTACCTATATATGTATTAAAAAGTGACACACACTGCTATATAATAGAGGTGGACAAAATATCCATCACACAAAGGCCCTTGGTTATATGGTCTTGTACTACATTTTACAGATGACTAGGCACAGATGGGCAACACAGTGGCCTAGTGGTTAGCACTTCTGCCTCACAGTACTGGGGTCATGAGTTCAGTTCCCGACCATGGCCTTATCTGTGTGGAGTTTGTATGTTCTCCCCATGTTTGCGTGGGTTTCCTCCAGGTGCTCCGGTTACCTCCCACACTTCAAAAAAGGGGGATTACTGCATTCGTTAGTAATGCGGCTATAATAATAGCCTCATTGTTCACAAATCCAATTCCCATAAACACCTATGGGGACTTCGATTATGCACTATTCATCAAGTTTCCCTCTGCAAATGCTGTTAGCCGTTCTACCTATCCTCTCTGCGGATCCTTTCCCAACAGGCTCCGTGCTCTCCCAATCGCAAAATCTGCACAGGCAATCAGGGGCACATTTATCAATATTCACATAAAGTGAAAAGTAGTTTTCAATCCTTATCGCAATGATAAGGATTGAACTACTTCTCCCATTTATGTACAGCCCTGCACAGAAACAGCAGTTCCGAAAAACTGCTGTTTCGGTGATAAAAAAAATCATACTTACCCCCCTCTTCGGAAGCGCTGTCTTCGGGTCTTCTCTTCACTCTTCAATTGCGCATGTCCAGTTCCAAGATCCCCTCTCTGTCTCTGCAACGATAGTTGCAGAGAGAGCGCGCGCTGAGTGACAGGGAGGGATCATGTGATCCCTCCACACATGCGCTGTCCAGCTCTGCTCTTCGGAGCAGAGCTGACAGTATTAGATTTCCTCAATTCGGATGATGTACGCCAGCTTCAGCTGGCGTACATTAACATGACAAGTTCCCGAAAAAAATGTTTTTTCGGGACTTGTTAGATTCTGTTGAATGGTGACTGCTCCCAAAAACGAAGAGGAATGCAAAGCAGCAGATATCATGGATGCCCCCTTAACAAATTTGCGGAGGACACTGTGGGACCTTAATGACCCGTTAAAAGCACTATCGTGCTTTATTAAATATGCCCCTTAGAACCTATAAGTTAAGTGATCGTGATCACTTTACTATAAACTATTTGCCGGGACAGGCTCCTATAGGAGAGGAGAACACGATCGGTCATAAATAGACCCCAAATACACTGTATTAAAAATGTTGCATACAGTAGTGACAAACTAAGAGATCGGCTAAGAGACTGTTTATCCATCCCACACTCACCTGCCGTGTTTACATTCTTAGCATGAACCATTATTGGGTTTATAACATAATGAACTATTGACAAATATGTCTTGTGCATATGGCCTGTTGCAGGTCTCCTTCATTTTCAGATGTACAGGATGCTATTTTTTCTGTTCAAACTAATGCCTGGTGCTATGAGAGAAACTTTGTTTCAATTTTGCCTTTTCTTATAGCTGGATGGAAAAGAAGCATATTGCAAATAGAACTGGATAGCATCCATTGATAATTTATAGCCTGTGACACAGGTTCATCGATGCGATCCTGAGATTAGTTCCACTTAACATACAGTCAGTCATTCTTATGGGTCTCTGTAACCATCCAGAACTAACTGGGGATTAAAACAGCTACCAATAAGATAGAGGACAGGCCACCCACTGAGAGCCTGTTATTTTACCTAGCAGCAGCTCCTGTAAAACGTCTAATCTGCAGCAGCTCAGCACTGCCCACATCTATACGCTCCATATTCTGAGACCTGCAATGATCATTTTTCATGAAAGAAAATTGTCCTCCAACCTCTAATATTAATAACTAACCTTCTGTATTTTTATAAAACAAATGGGATAAGAGCTTTGTGTTAGGAGAGTCAGGTAATGCACAAGAAACCAAACAGATTAAATGTGGTAAAAAAAAAAAAAAGTTATAATAAATATAAAGGAGAATAGTTGCTATATAAATATTATACTTATGTTGTCTACAAATGTAACATTTTAAGTAGCTGTCCCAAACTGCCTCCTTTCCTGCCATGTTGGTGCTCTGATGTACAGATCACAATTCATAAACGCCGCCATCTGCTCAAAAAATGTGGTGCTGCTACAATTATATCATCCACTCAAATTTTTTGTTGCAAGGTATTGTGGTGTTTTTTTTTAACTGTACGTGTTAACTTTCATTTCAAGTGAATTTGTATCACCGAGGTCTGCTGATGTGTGCTAATGTTTATTTGAGAGCATGATAAATTGTTCCCCTGAATGGCCATTTACATCTTTGTGTGGTATGTTTTTAAGAGAGCAACCCACATGGGAAATCTCTTGCTTTTCTGACATATCGGTAATTTTTACATTTCAAAATATGAAACATGAGTTTGCGTACCTTGATGAATCAAGCCCTTGATCACTATTTAAGGACCACCAGTATATACTCTGCTATATCCCTGAGGAAGCCCGCCGAACGCGTGGGAAACGCGTTGGAATAACTGACACAAATTTCCTATCTTTTATTCATCCTCATTGTTTGAGCAAGTTTGAAGCTGCTCCATTCATCCATCCATCTGTCTACACATCATTTACCCCTTGCCGCTGCAGCGCTGGAGTGTATCGCCAGCCTGTTCAGTAAGAAGCAAGGAAACTAGCAACAGCCGGGACGTCAGGAACCTTCTGCGCAGGCGCGCACTAAGAATGGAGACATCACCGCTTCCACCGACTATCGTTACACCGTAGCGGACCTTGTGCACAAGGAAAAGAATTGGAAGGTGCCTCTCCCTCTGCAACTGTAAGTCCAAAGACTTTCTTCCGTTTCTACCAATCAATCTCTGCATTACCCGCTGATGTGATCTACTACTGATTATCTTTTTACCAAGTGCTGAAGACTTTGGCACATTTATGAACTGTATAATCTCCACCTATGAAACAGGGTCTACAATGGGTGGATCATTTTGATACTTTCAACTTGCCCATCTGTATGTACAAGCCCCTGCTTCAATGCAGGTGGACTGTTGTCAGATTGTTTGCAATTCTAGAAGCAATCTTGCGAGACTGTACATTTGGGAATTACTACCAGGTGAACTATTGCCATATTGTCTGTAACCTTAGAAGCATTTATTGTGAGATTGCCCATTTGAGATTTACCAGCAATCTTTTGGTTATTGTGATTTACCTGTTTATCTCATACCACACTGTTCTGGGCAGAACTACTACATTGTGTTGTATAATAAAATTGCATATTTTACCTATATTGACAGCGCCAAGGTTTTTATAAATATATCTGCATTTATATAGGGATAGGGGTTCCCTATTTCCCTCTGGCAGCTTTATTCACTCCAGACTTGCTGCACTATACCCTATACATATATATATATATATACATATATATATATATATATATATATATATATATATATATATATATATATATATACACACATTTATTTGCGTGTCAGACTTTACACACAGATTTAATACGCACCCCAACAGATTTTACAAATCAGAGGAAGCATATGAAAAGGATATCTAAATGCTTCAAACTTAACATTTCCACTTTCAGAAACATCATTAAGAAATGGAAGTTAAGGAGGACTGTTAAAAGGCAATGCAGAGTCTTGAAGTCTCACAAAAATTTCTGAATGAGCTGCTCAAAACCTGGTCAGATATACGAAGAAGAATAAACAGTGAAAGGTCCAATTAAACAATAAACAGTAAAAGGTTCAATTTAATCCCTGATGAAGCCCTATATGGAGAACGAGTCGGATTTGAATATAACTCACTTGGAGAAGTATTTTGGATTTTATCCTTTTTTGGAGCTAGCTCCAGAACGAGGGCCACTACTCTGGTCTGCATCTATGTTCGCATCCCCCCTTCCTTAGTGCTGGTGGAAGTGGAAGCTGTGGTGATTCACAACTGGGAGTCTGTCCCGTGCTACATGCATAGCAGCCACCGCTCCAGTCGGGACCCATAGGAGTTGGATCCCGATCCGTTTGGCATTAGGGTACGGATCTATTCTCCTGCTATTGGTGTCTTCTTTCACTGGATAGTTTACCTTTCGCAGCCACCATCCGATGGGGTGAGTCTACATTACTAATGCCATATTCCTCGCTCTAAAGGAATGAAGTTTTGAACTTTATCTTGGACTTCACTGTGTTTTATTAACTAGTTTGCAGCATCACTTTTTGTATATATGTTGTTTTGACCCTCTTGGTCTATCATTTGGTCCAGACCATGATATGATGTAATTTTATATAATTTGTCTATTTCAATCCATATGGTATAACCATATAAATGGTGAGGAAGTTATCCAATAAAATTACAAGTTTATTATTTAGTACTTTTTCTGCGCCAGGAAACTCTTTTGTATATTATACGAAGAAGAATCACTATATCACTGCAAAAAGCCTGTAAAAGCAGACACCAGAACAATGGTCCACTGTGCAATGTTGCTTACACAAAAATGCAAAACTATAACTAGAAAAGCCAAAAACTTTTTGAAAGAAAAAACTGACTGACAAAACATTGACATTAAACTGTTTGCTCACAACCACAAGAAATAAAAGATGATGATAATTAAAGTAAGTGCCTATATAGTACTCAGTGCTGTATATTAAGGGGATAATGATACATACAAAAAAACATACAATGACATGAAAAGATGATACATTTGGAGAAAAACAGGGTAGCATGTGATACCTCTGATCGCCACAAAGTTGTGTCCCTAGTGCTTTCCGAAGTTGAGAGGAAGCTCTGCCGGCACTTCACTCAAATTGAAATCCGACGAAAAAGAGAGAGTAAAGTCCCAATCCTGCTGACACCAGCCATGCAAGCTGCAATGGAACTTCTCGCAGAAAAGCGTGACAAATATGGAGTGGATAGCCAAAATGTCTACATGTTTGCCAGACCAGCTGCCTTGTCACATTTCAGAGGCTCTGATTGCATACGACTGTTTGCCCGAGAGTGTAGGACCAAGCATCCCCGCACACTGTCTTCCACGAAGCTTCAAAAGTACATTGCTACTCTCTCGTAAAGGTCCTCAACCTATACGGCACAGAACTGGATCAGTTGGCAGACTTCCTTGGGCACGACATCAGGTGCACCGGCAGTATTACCGCCTCACAGAAGGTACCCTCCAACTCACCAAGATCAGCAAACTGTTAATGGCTCTCGACAGTGACAGACTGGCCGTACTCAAAGGCAAGAATTTGGACGAGATGCACATTGATCCGGGTGGCAAGTGGAAAATCTGGTGTCTAATGAATATTTTTGACTTATACCTCGGTCATTTACATATGTTTCTTTTCAGAACCGGTCCAGCTACAGAGTGACATATCGGATGATGAGCAATCCTCCATGACAGAGGGACAAGTGGACAAGCGTTTAGTCGACACTACCATGTCAGAAGAGAAGTGGTCTATGGACCTGGCAACACGGGACCAGTACCCAGCCATGGCTTCCAAAGGTAGGTGTAGCACGCAGTTTTGCTAGGCAGGTAAAAAGTGCGGAGGAAATCCTGGGACAGAGAGGAGGTCCAGGCTGTGGAGAAACACCTGATGAGGTTTATACAGACATGCCGGGTGCCCGGAAAGCGAGACTGTGTTGCGTGCCTCATGGCTGAACCATCCGTACTGAAAGATCGGAAATGGTCGGGGATGAAATTCTACATAAGGAACTGCATAACCGCTTTAAAGAGCGATCAAACTTGTTGAAATGATGCAAAGTGGTTGAATAGGGCTGTAGCCTTCATGGTTAGGTGCCGGTGCAAGCGGGCATGTGAATGTCCTCAGACAGTCAAAATACATGTCACTTTCCCCATCTTGCAGTCCGTGTCAGTACTTTATGCAAAATCAAAGTGTAAATCTCATGTGGTAACTCTGGTGACAAACCGTTCCTACACATACCCCTATGATTGTTCTGTCTACAGGACATTAGGAAAGGGGTGTCCCTATACGCCATGTTCCAGACATGGATCCTCACAATGCAATAAAAACAAGTATGTGTGCGTTTCATCTATCATAACATGGCCACCACATAATGACTATTTGCCACTGGCATGACTCAATGTTGTGTATATGCAGTCACAAAGTAGGACCTTTATAAAAGCAATAAAAATATATATATATTTTAAAATATATACAGAAAAAATAAATGCATTTAAAAAATTTACTACAAAAATGAAACAGAATATTAAAATAGAAAATGACTGAAACTGTTCCTTTGTCATGATTGACACTTGCTCCCTTTCATGCGCCTGCAACTCTGTACAAAACAAACACTTTTGCCTTATGTGAGATTTCACACAGGGCCTTTACACTGTAAGCTCTAGCAAGCAGGTTCATCTTACCCTCCTGTTTCATGGTTTGTTAACGGTATATTTATTTGTGATGTGTTCAAATTTGTTTGGTAGATCAGCTGTCGTAGGATCTTAATAGTAAATTCTAAGCAGAAATAGCTGCTATTTTGGGAAAGTATAAACGTTTATTGCTGAACAGAAAAGGATGTACCTTTAAGGCTAACTTTATCTTGTTCCCCGATACCACTGTTGCTAAGATTACCAGCTACAGCAATCTGCTGCTGAGCCTAAAGGCTTTCTGGAGGAAAGATGACCCTGAATTGTAATCCAATTACTGACGGTAATCACTTGTATAGAAGATAGAATCAGCCTTATTGTAGAAATGATCTTGATCAGATAATCCTGTCCTTGGCATAATTGAAGTACTGGCGTTCTCTGTATTGTAAAGGTTTAGGACATTTATGGGAAGATGATCAACTACAAGGAAACAAGATAAACTATAGCTACTGAATTACCAAGGAAAAATGTATTGGGTTTACTGAACATATCCTTCTAAAATCTGTGATAAAATGGTATTTTATTTTAGACTGAGATATAAAGAAAATCAGTGCTATTAGGCAGTAGGCACCAAAGTCATAAAAGATTACGGACCCGATTCATCAACGAATGTAATGTGCGTTTTTTTGCTTTTTTTTTTTTAAATGTACATATATTGGATATATGCACATCTGTATTCAACAAGGAGCAGATTTGAAGAAATATCTGTTGATGAATAGGGGTCTAGGTCTGCTCTAACAGACAATACACTGTAGGATATGTCCAAAACATACCGGTATGTGGAATATCAAGTCACAAACTATTTATGTCACCTGTTAATTATAGACATTAATGACATTTTAAATTTTTTGCCATGAAATACATTAGGATGTTATGAATGTCTACTGTACATAAAAAGCATTTTTACAGTTGCTCCTGATTGCAAATACATGTTCTAGCATACATACACAGCCGTTATCATTAGTAATCAGCACGTATAACAGACCTGTAGCTGGTGAAAGTAATACAACTGGAAGTCAGGTATATTTGAGATGCCCAAAGCTTGAATCAGAGACTGCTTAGGGTGCACAAGCTAGAAATACCATTACTGTACAATCACTATGTGCATACGCCTGTTCCCTCCCGTTCCGCCCCTGGAATCGCAGGCTGTAGGAGGGTCCTTTGCGCTCAAAGATTAATTGGACACTCCTGCGTTCTCTGTCATATTGTTAGTTTCTGGGCATGCACAGAGTGATTTTACGTAAAATACGGAACATACCGGCATTTATGTGCATTAATGAATCAGGCCCTACATCTCTACCAACTGAAAACTGGCCTCAAGAAAGCTATTTTTATACACATTGCACACAGGCTATTAAAGTCTTCATGTCAATGGCTAGTTGTGTGGTTCATCCGAATAGGATCAGATCGATTTGCTGGTCAAGGAAATGTATATCAATGTGATTGCTGACACAAACGAATTAGAATGGCCGAATGTTGCAGCACAGTGAAAAGTCATTGCAACTGAGGAAGAAAAACCACAAGATAACTACAAATCTATCATGAAAGCAAATCCTAAAGCATCTCAAAAAGGTGGCCACCGGATGGTTTTGTAGTGGCTATTTGACCTGTTGCAGACACCATGCAAGGAGAGAGCCATGAGCAGTGATGCTGGCATCCTCTCCAGATATGTATTTCAGCAGCTATTTACAGTTCAGGCAACAGTTGGAATTCAGCACGAGAGAAAGACAGCATAGTTACCAATGAAGCACAAACCCAGTAGTCAGGCACATTCAATCCTGCTGGTTGTAGGAGCCTCAGCAGTGGGGTGAGTAACCATAGGGGAGGGTGATGCGGGAGGGGTATCTCAAATGATGCAATGTGAACAGGTCAAATTGGGAATGATACAGAAAAAGCGCTACTGTGACTACATTGGCAGACACAGTAAAACGTTCCCTGTCAACCACTGCAATAAAGAATAGATAACTATATGCTAGTTACAGAAATATAAATTAAAGACAATGAAAGTTTCTTCTTAGGAAACAGTGCTGTATGTCATTGTCACTATTGTCATTATTTCAAACCCCTTGCTTCGTAATCATGAACATTAACACGTAGGTCTAAGGAAGAACACATATAATGCAGATTTTTGTTGTTGATGTTGTTCCGTAAGCAAAATATTAAAATGCTATGTTACTATAAGAAAAACTGCTCATGCCATCTTATTGTCATTAGAGTATCACTCTTCTCTAAAATAACCAAATCCACAGCCAATCCTTCCAGTGTTCTAGACCTTTTGCATATCGTTGTGAATTTCATTGCCACCAATTGACTAGAAGTGGTGCTGCATAAGCTGTATTTGTTTTTACATCAACTTTGCACATTTCTTCATATGGAGAATTGCTGATATCACACAAATTGCAAGTGTTGAATAAGGCAGAATACCACAATCTATTGCATAATATAAACAGGTGATCAATTAACAATATTTGTTATTCACTGGTGAGGGCCTTTCTAGTCAAGATAATGGTTTAAAATGATTTACAAAAATACAGCTATTCTTCTGTTATCTGGAGTTCTATGCTGAAATGAGCAGACCTGTATATCATAGAAACACACCACAGAAAGCAATAAGGAAATATTTTCTTAACATTCATATGATTTAATTAATATGAACTATGATTATTTGCAAACCATTACCCTCAATCATACTGCTGTTTTATATATGACAAACATTTAATGGTGTCCTGTTCCTTTTTGCAAATTAAGGGGTTGGAAGTTCCCCACCTCCCCCCCCCCCCCCCCATCTATCAGGATAAAGGTTGCCATTTAGTTGTTGTTTCTTACACCTTTAACTCACCTTGCGGCAAGGAAGTGGATATACACTATATGGACAAAAGTACTTGGCCACACCTGTTAATTATTGAATTGAGGTGTTTCAAGACCCGTTACCAGAGGTGTATAAAATCAAGCATCTAGCCATGCAGTCTCCATTTGCAAACATTTGTGATACAAAATGGGACATTCTGAAGAGCTCAGTGACTTCAAGAGTGGTACTGTGATAGGATGACACCTTTGCAATAAGACGGTTTGTGAAATTTCATCCCTGCTGGATATTCCACAGTTAACTGTAAGTGATATTATTAGAAAGTGGAAGCGTTTAGGAACAAAGGCAACTCAGCCACAAAGTAGAAGACCACATAAAATCACAGAGCGGGATCAACGACTGCTAAGGCGCATGGGGCGTAAGAGTCACAAACGCTCTGCTAATTCCATAGCTGAAGAGTTCCGAACTTCCACTGGTATCAATGTAAGCACAAAAACTGTGCGACGGGAGCTTAATGTAATGGGTTTCCATGGGCAAGCAGCTGCATGCAAGTCTCACATCACCAAGACCAATGCCAAGCATCAGATGGAGTGGTTTAAAACACACAGACACTGTACTGTGGAGCACAGGAAAAATGTTTTGTGGAGTGACAAATCACGCTTCTCTGTTTGGCAGTCAGATACCTGCCTGACTGTATTATGCCAACTGTGAAGATTGATGGAGGAGGGATAATGGTATGTGACTGTTTTTCAGGCTTTGGGCTAGACCCCTTATCTCCAGTGAAGGGCAATCTTAATGCTTCAGCATACCAAGTTTCTATTTCAACATGAAAGCAAAGACAACAAAGACATGGTTTGATGAGTTTGGTGTGAAATAACTTGACTGACCCGCACAGAATCTTGACCTCAACCCCATTGAACACCTTTTCAGATGAACTGGAACGGAGATTGCGAGCCAGGACTTCTCGTCCAACATCAGTGTCTGGCCTCATAAATGCTCTACGAATGGGCACCAATTCCCACAGAAACACTCCAACATCTTATGGAAAGCCTTCCAAGAAGAGTGGAAGCTGTTATCGCTGCAAAAGTGGGACCAACTCCATATTAAAGCATATGTATTTCAATACAATATTATTAAAGTCCCTGTTGGTGCAATGGTCAAGCGTCCGAATACTTTTGGCCATATAGTGTATTTAGACTGTTCTGTCATGCGATGTCCACATCCATTCTTGTGGAAAACTTTGTTCTGCTGCTCTCCAGTCCCCGGCCTTAGTGTAATAAATGATGCGATTTTATTTACCACTATATGGATTTCTTAAAGAAAACTGTATTAATAAATGGAGAGCTGTGGTCTGCCAAGGTCTAGTGTTCAGAGCTAGTAAGAGGAAGTGATGAATGAAAAACAAGACTAAAAAGTTAGCAGTGCTATGCTGCATACTGGTATTAAAGTGGTAAAGTGGGTTTATTATGTACAACAAAACAAACTAAAGAGAACTTTCATATCACACAGGATTATATGAATAAAATAAAAATGTATTTAAAGAATATTACTCTTATTAAGTAAAGTGTGGCAGTAATGAGCGACATTGTGATCATTCTGCAGGAGAATGGCTGTGACACTTCTCCCACTGACCAACACTTACCCATTAAAATGCTCAAGAGCTTCTGAACTCTGGAGCTGACTCCAACAATTCGGTAAAGACCTTGCTCATTGATTCCTGTAGGGAAAAAAAAGCGGTATGATTTATGTATGAAAATGACAGAAAAACCAAAGTGTTTAATATAATATTTAAGGCTATGAAACAACAATAAAGCACTGCATGGATGGAAAAAAAATATATAATGCCTTTCCATTTCTTCTTGCTATGAATGAAAATGCACTGCAGCTATACTAAAACAGCAAGACAGTACAATATTATATTGATTGTTATAATAGACATATGCCTAAGAGATATTTTGAACAAAGGTTATTGCCTCTCACAGCTCTGCACTGATCCTGAATTTCATAGGTTACATTTCCTGTGCTTAAGAAAACAAAATGGTAGCTTCTAGTCATAGTGATCTATGCAAATAAAAAAAACACAAAAAAAAGTTCCCCCGAAAAGTTATAATGACACACTTTATATTAAAAGATGCACTACACTTATTACATACACAGGAAAAAAATGTATACAGTGCTTCATCATTATAATTATTGACACTAATGATACTATATTTAAAACTGCAGCATGGCTCTCCTTACAGCTTCTATAATCAGCTTCTGGGATAACCACAGTATGGCTCCCTCCTTCTATTCACAGTAACCTTAAGCATGGTCCCTTATTTCTCCTATTATTTCTCCTAATAAGCCCTATTTCCTCCTTGCCACCATCAAACTGCTGCTGGTAGATAGGATTTAATTGCTACTACAATCTCCATTAGTTGCTGCCTTCTGCCTACTAATCAAGTAAGTGACGACTAGAAGAACAAGTGGGAGGTAACAACTATTTCTTCCTTAAGGACTGTATGTAATGGGGTAGGGTTACCTTAGCAAAAATACATATTTCCCATCCCACAATATGTTAAACCTAATAAGCCTTCGTGTTTTTTACTCTTCTTCCAGTTTTTTTTTTTTCCAATACTCTTTTGGTTTCTAAATTTTTCTGTGCACCCAATGTAATAATCTAGATTCAGCTCAGGTTTCTTGTAATGCCCCCGTACTAGGCTCTGATTGTTTCATTAAACCAGCAAATCAAGGGCTTAGATTATGGCCTGTATAACAGATTTTGCTTCGAACACTGGCCATTAAAGGCAATTTTTGCATTCTTTCAAAAGATGGCTGATACTGCAGTAAAAGAGACCAAATATACTGTACATCACAGAACATGGGTTGGCTACTATTCAGCAACTTTTTACATAAATAATATTTTAAGTGTAAGGGCATTTTATTTAGTGTGTTTACCTTTTCTTTGACTTTTTTTTGCTTATATGAAATTGTATAAATAGTGAGGATTCTCTCTGATTCCTTGAAAAGTTGAACCGGAGGAACAGTAGCATTTTCTTTACTAAGTCTATGGTTACCACTCAAGCTCAGGAACCACTGTCACAGCTGTCCTAACACTACATTCTTAGCAACCACCTGCCTACTGGGGCCCTTGTGAATATACTGGTGAATGGATGGATAAGAGGGTCAGTCATGTGCTTGCTGGATCTAAGCACGAACACAGCACATTACTTATTGCAGTCGATGATGGTTCAAGTCGCCCATTTTAGGAAACTAATCTAAAGACATAATAAAGTCTCATAGCAATCTCTTTAGTGTTTTATACTATTGTGAAGCATAATATTTAATCAGTGTTTCTAGTAGAAATACCAATCATTACAATCTAGTTACAATCATCTGACACTGACTGCTAGCTCACCTTTAGGAATAAGCAACTCATGAAGCTTTGACACAACTGAAACCCTTGGAAGCAGTAAATGCTAATCACAGGAACAATAACAACTGCCAATCTCTTTATTCAAAAATGGTATTAAAAATGTCAAGTTGTTTTTAAAAGACTTAATTGGTTCCGTTTTTTACGAATCATTAGCATAATGCAGTCACATTCTCCAGCTTTCACTTTGAGATTCAATAATAAAAGACAGCATATGGATTGTAGTTGCATTTGGTTGCACGGTCTTGAAACATGATGTATTATCATATGTGATCTCAATAATATATAAGTAATACAATATATTATTATATTTGTATTATCAGTATGCATACGGATTACAAGAACCAGAACCAACTGGACACCCAGTTGGCAGCCCCGACTGAAACCCTGGCAGTGAAGCACCCTTACAGCAACTGATTTATTGGTAGTTCATATGTGTAGTGCTACAATATTTTGTATAACCATTACAACTGGCTATATTTACTTGCTACAAGTCAAACAGCTCCCTCTCTGCTATTTTCAATGTTTGGATATCAACTTCTCAATTCTACTAATCTTGGAGTCCATTCTTAAAACGGTGGGTGCAAAAGTAGCCATCCACTTACGTGCCACACATTTTGTTACAATAAAATGCAACTTTTAAACAATAATTATAGTACTTTTATTCCCATGTAGCTCAGTAGCCTAACCCAGAAACAAACTTTGGGGTTAGGGATATGACCTCTGATGAGATACAGGACTCTAAACTTGCTGTCTGCCAGAATGATTAATTTTGTACACTTACCTCTATGGGAGGTACATTTAGGACAAACAGAGTAGTTTCTAAGTTTTTCCTTAAAGTGTTTTTAGGGTGAAAATCTCTGTACAGATTACATTTTTGTATTAGTTTATGTGCTGTTTTAGTGAAACTTCATTAAGTAATATATTAGTTAACTATAGAAACCTATTTATACCTTGCTGGTAGATGTCCCACGCCCCATCATCTCACATAAAGTTACATAAACTAATCCTATAAAGACAAAATATAAACCCACTGAGAGATTTTCCACCAATTCAATTAAAATGGGGCATTTAATTAATAGAGCGCGAGAGAGCGCGAGAAAGAGAGAGAGAGCGCGAGAGAGCGCGAGAAAGAGAGAGAGAGCGCGAGAGAGCGCGAGAAAGAGAGAGAGAGCGCGAGAGAGCGCGAGAAAGAGAGAGAGAGCGCGAGAGAGCGCGAGAAAGAGAGAGAGAGCGCGAGAGAGCGCGAGAAAGAGAGAGAGAGCGCGAGAGAGCGCGAGAAAGAGAGAGAGAGCGCGAGAGAGCGCGAGAAAGAGAGAGAGAGCGCGAGAGAGCGCGAGAAAGAGAGAGAGAGAGCGAGAGAGCGCGAGAGAGAGAGAGAGAGAGCGAGAGAGCGCGAGAGAGAGAGAGCGCGAGAAAGAGCGAGAGAGAGCGAGAGAGAGCGCGAGAAAGAGCGAGAGAGAGCGAGAGAGAGAGAGAGAGAGCGCGAGAGAGCGCGAGAAAGAGAGAGAGCGCGAGAGAGCGCGAGAAAGAGAGAGAGAGCGAGAGAGCGCGAGAAAGAGAGAGAGAGCGAGAGAGCGCGAGAAAGAGAGAGAGAGCGAGAGAGCGCGAGAAAGAGAGAGAGAGCGAGAGAGCGCGAGAAAGAGAGAGAGAGCGAGAGAGCGCGAGAAAGAGAGAGAGAGCGAGAGAGCGCGAGAAAGAGAGAGAGAGCGAGAGAGCGCGAGAAAGAGAGAGAGAGCGAGAGAGCGCGAGAAAGAGAGAGCGCGAGAGAGCGCGAGAGAGCGAGAGAGAGCGAGAGAGCGCGAGAGAGCGAGAGAGCGCGAGAGAGCGAGAGAGCGCGAGAAAGAGAGCGAGAAAGCGCGAGAAAGAGAGAGAGAGAGCGCGAGAAAGAGCGAGAGAGCGAGAGAGCGCGAGAAAGAGCGAGAGAGCGAGAGAGCGCAAGAGCGCGAGAAAGAGCGAGAGAGCGCGAGAAAGAGCGAGAAAGAGAGAGAGAGCGAGAGAGCGCGAGAAAGAGAGAGAGCGAGAGAGCGCGAGAAAGAGCGAGAGAGCGCGAGAGAGCGCGAGAGAGCGCGAGAGAGCGCGAGAGAGCGCGAGAGAGCGCGAGAGAGCGCGAGAGAGCGCGAGAGAGAGCGCGAGAGAGCGCGAGAGAGCGCGAGAGAGCGCGAGAGAGCGCGCAAGAGCGCGAGAGAGAGCGAGAAAGAGAGAGAGAGCGAGAAAGAGAGAGAGAGCGAGAAAGAGAGAGAGAGCGAGAAAGAGAGCGAGAGCGAGAGCGAGAAAGAGAGAGAGAGCGAGAAAGAGAGAGAGAGGGAGAAAGAGAGAGAGAGCGAGAGAGCGCGAGCGAGAGAGCGCGAGCGAGCGCTCGAGAGAGAGCGCTCGAGAGAGAGCGCTCGAGAGCGCGAGAGCGCTCGAGAGCGCTCGAAAGAGAGAGAGCGAGAGAGCGCGAGAAAGAGAGAGAGAGCGAGAGAGCGCGAGAAAGAGAGAGAGAGCGAGAGAGCGCGAGAAAGAGAGAGAGAGCGAGAGAGCGCGAGAAAGAGAGAGAGAGCGAGAGAGCGCGAGAAAGAGAGAGAGAGCGAGAGAGCGCGAGAAAGAGCGAGAGAGCGCGAGAAAGAGAGAGAGAGCGAGAGAGCGCGAGAAAGAGAGAGAGAGCGAGAGAGCGCGAGAAAGAGAGAGAGAGCGAGAGAGCGCGAGAAAGAGAGAGAGCGAGAGAAAGAGAGAGAGAGCGAGAGAGCGAGAGAAAGAGAGAGAGAGCGAGAGAGCGCGAGAAAGAGCGAGAGAGCGCGAGAAAGAGCGAGAGAGCGAGAGAGCGCGAGAAAGAGCGAGAGAGCGAGAGAGCGCGAGAAAGAGAGAGAGAGCGCGAGAAAGAGAGAGAGCGCGAGAGAGCGCGAGAAAGAGAGAGAGCGCGAGAGAGCGCGAGAAAGAGAGAGAGAGCGCGAGAGAGCGCGAGAAAGAGAGAGAGAGCGCGAGAGAGCGCGAGAGAGCGCGAGAAAGAGAGAGAGAGAGCGCGAGAGAGCGCGAGAAAGAGAGAGCGCGAGAGAGCGCGAGAAAGAGAGAGCGCGAGAGAGCGCGAGAAAGAGAGAAAAAGAGAGAGAGCGCGAGAGAGAGCGAGAAAGAGAGAGAGAGCGCGAGAGAGCGCGAGAAAGAGAGAGAGAGCGCGAGAGAGCGCGAGAAAGAGAGAGAGAGCGCGAGAAAGAGAGAGAGAGCGCGAGAAAGAGAGAGAGAGCGCGAGAAAGAGAGAGAGAGCGCGAGAGAGCGCGAGAAAGAGAGAGAGAGCGAGAGAGCGCGAGAAAGAGAGAAAGAGCGAGAGAGCGCGAGAGAAAGAGCGAGAGAGCGCGAGAAAGAGAGAGAAAGAGAGAGAGAGCGAGAAAGAGAGAGAAAGAGAGAGAGAGCGAGAAAGAGAGAGAGAGCGAGAAAGAGAGAGAGAGCGAGAAAGAGAGAGAGAGCGAGAAAGAGAGAGAGAGCGAGCGCGAGAAAGAGCGAGAGAGCGCGAGAAAGAGCGAGAGAGCGAGAGAGCGCGAGAGCGCGAGAAAGAGCGAGAGAGCGAGAGAGCGATAGAAAGAGAGAGAGAGCGAGAGAGCGCGAGAGCGCGAGAAAGAGCGAGAGAGCGCGAGAAAGAGCGAGAAAGAGCGAGAGAGCGCGAGAGAGCGCGAGAAAGAGCGAGAAAGAGAGAGAAAGAGAGAGAAAGAGAGAGAGAGCGCGCGCGCGGAGAGAGAGCGCGCGAGAGCGCGAGAGAGAGAGCGCGAGAGAGAGCGCGCGCGCGGAGAGAGAGAGCGCGAGAGAGAGAGCGCGCGAGAGCGCGAGAAAGAGAGAGAGCGCGAGAGCGCGAGAAAGAGAGAGAGAGCGAGAGAGCGCGAGAAAGAGAGAGAGCGAGAGAGCGCGAGAAAGAGAGAGAGAGAGCGAGAGAGCGCGAGAAAGAGCGAGAGAGCGCGAGAAAGAGCGAGAGAGCGCGAGAAAGAGCGAGAGAGCGCGAGAAAGAGAGAGAGAGCGAGAGAGCGCGAGAAAGAGAGAGAGAGCGAGAGAGCGCGAGAAAGAGAGCGAGAGCGAGAGAACGCGAGAAAGAGCGAGAGCGAGCGAGAAAGAGAGCGAGAGCGAGAGAGCGCGAGAGCGAGAGCGAGAGAGCGCGAGAAAGAGAGCGAGAGCGAGAGAGCGCGAGAAAGAGAGCGAGAGCGAGAGAGCGCGAGAAAGAGAGCGAGAGCGAGAGAGCGCGAGAAAGAGAGCGAGAGCGAGAGAGCGCGAGAAAGAGAGCGAGAGCGAGAGAGCGCGAGAGCGAGAGCGAGAGCGAGAGAGCGCGAGAAAGAGAGCGAGAGCGAGAGAGCGCGAGAAAGAGAGCGAGAGCGAGAGAGCGCGAGAAAGAGAGCGAGAGCGAGAGAGCGCGAGAAAGAGAGCAAGAGCGAGAGAGCGCGAGAAAGAGAGCAAGAGCGAGAGAGCGCGAGAAAGAGAGCGAGAGCGAGAGAGCGCGAGAAAGAGAGCGAGAGCGAGAGAGCGCGAGAAAGAGAGCGAGAGCGAGAGAGCGCGAGAAAGAGAGCGAGAGCGAGCGAGAAAGAGCGCGAGAGCGAGCGAGAAAGAGCGAGAGCGAGCGAGAAAGAGCGAGAGCGAGAAAGAGAGCGAGAGCGAGAAAGAGAGCGAGAAAGAGAGCGAGAAAGAGAGCGAGAGAGCGAGAGCGCGCGAGAGCGAGAGAGCGAGAGAGCGAGCAAGAGCGAGCGCGAGCGAAAGAGAGAGAGCGCGAGAGAAAGAGAGAGAGAGCGCGAGAGAAAGAGAGAGAGCGCACGCGAGAGAAAGAGAGAGAGCGAGAGAAAGAGAGAGAGCGCGCGCGAGAGAAAGAGAGAGAGAGCGCGCGAGAGAAAGAGAGCGCGCGAGAGAAAGAGAGAGAGCGCGCGCGAGAGAAAGAGAGAGAGAGCGCGCGAGAGAAAGAGAGAGAGAGCGCGCGAGAGAAAGAGAGAGAGAGCGCGCGAGAGAAAGAGAGAGAGAGCGCGCGAGAGAAAGAGAGAGAGAGCGCGCGAGAGAGCGAGCGAGAGAAAGAGAGAGAGCGAGCGAGAGAAAGAGAGAGAGCGCACGCAAGAGAGCGCGCGAGAGAGCGCGAGAGAGAGCGCGAGAGAGAGCGAGAGAGAGCGAGAGAGAGAGCGAGAGAGCGCGCGAGAGAGCGCGCGAGAGAGCGCGCGAGAGAGCGCGCGAGAGAGCGAGAGAGAGAGCGAGAGAGAGCGCGCAAGAGAGAGCGCGCAAGAGAAAGCGCGAGAGAGAGAGAGCGAGAGAGCGCGAGAGAGAGAGCGCGAGAGAGAGAGCGCGAGAGAGCGCGAGAGAACGCGAGAGAGCGCGAGAGAACGCGAGAGAGCGCGAGAGAACGCGAGAGAAAGAGAGAGCGCGAGAGAAAGAGAGAGCGCGAGAGAAAGAGAGAGCGCGAGAGAGAGAGAGAAAGAGAGAGCGCGAGAGAAAGAGAGAGCGCGAGAGAAAGAGAGAGCGCGAGAGAAAGAGAGAGAGAGAGCGCGAGAGAAAGAGAGAGAGAGCGCGAGAGAGCGCGAGAGAGAGCGCGAGAGAGCGCGAGAGAGAGCGCGAGAGAGCGCGCAAGAGAAAGAGCGAGAGAGAGCGCGCAAGAGAAAGAGCGAGAGAGAGCGCGCAAGAGAAAGAGCGAGAGAGAGCGCGAGAGCGCGAGAGAGAGAGCGCGAGAGAGAGAGCGCGAGAGAGAGAGCGCGAGAGAGAGAGCGCGAGAGAGAGAGCGCGAGAGAGAGAGCGCGAGAGAGAGAGCGCGAGAGAGAGAACGCGAGAGAGAGAGCGCGAGAGAGAGAGCGCGAGAGAACGCGAGAGAGCGCGAGAGAACGCGAGAGAGCGCGAGAGAAAGAGAGAGCGCGAGAGAAAGAGAGAGCGCGAGAGAAAGAGAGAGCGCGAGAGAAAGAGAGAGCGCGAGAGAAAGAGAGAGCGCGAGAGCGCGAGAGAAAGAGAGAGCGCGAGAGCGCGAGAGCGCGAGAGCGCGAGAGAGAGAGCGCGAGAGAAAGAGAGAGAGAGCGCGAGAGAAAGAGAGAGCGCGAGAGAAAGAGAGAGAGAGAGCGCGAGAGAAAGAGAGAGAGAGAGCGTGAGAGAAAGAGAGAGAGAGAGAGAGCGAGAGAGCGAGAGAAAGAGAGAGAGCGAGAGAAAGAGAGAGAGCACACTATATGTATCAATTGAATGCCCCGTTTTATTGCTGATTGCCAAGTTAAATTCAGCTTAAAGTTCATCTGCATATCTTTAAAAACATGTTGTGACAGTCTAAAGAGTGCCAATGGCCTCCACTTGCCAAACATTTCTAATTTGCCCATCTCTGGCAATAAATAATTACCCCATATTGGGGAACGTTACCTTCCAAATATTTGCCTACCTTTAGCCCATCACAGATGGCAGGCAATAGCACCTTCATATGTACCACAACCCTTATTTGAAGGTAAATAAGTCACCTTGTCCCCAAAGGGATATACCTGAATCTTGATTCCTGCAAGGGAACCAATCTGTTAATTGCTGCTGCTGTGTGGCCAGATTGCATATAATGGGGGTTAGAAATAGTCAGGTGAGGAGTGGTATGCTTAGATCACCCATGACTTCATCACAGTAACCTCTGCTTTTTTTAGTCTGTTTCCTAGTCCCTTACATTGAGGTCATAATGGATAACAATTTACTAGCAGACATCTACATAATTATGGACTGGATCAACTGTTAATGGTCTCCAACGTATCCCGTCAGCATACTCCACTGTACATTGCTTGAAATGTTATTTCCTAAGAACCCTCAGCCATCCATGCAGGACCATATAGCCAACACACACACACACACACACACACACACTGGCCTGGTTGGATCCCTAAACTAAATAAATGCTACCATGGCAAGAGCATTTGTACTACGCAACAAAGATCAAAGTAATTGAAATTTCTAAGAAAGTCTCAGTAATTCAGTAAATGTCCATGTGCTCTAGTGCTTTTCTGAGAAATATTTTAGCTTATTAAACAGAACAAGCCACGGATTCATTAGAAAGGCAACAACAGTGTCATTCAAGGGAAGTGAGTGGAAGTAGTATGAAATGGATTCTCTTTCACTCAGCAGTTAGTCACAACAAATATTTATTGCCAACAAATCCATGCAGAAGCCGCTCTGAAGATTCAAAAGAATAGAGCGCTAATTCTCACTATTGCTGGACCCCCTCATAGTCTATTTATAACTTCTGCACCTCTTGTAAAATCCAGGCAAACAGAGACCAACGCACTGTCAAAAAGGATTTCACCATTTCCATATGCTATCATCAGTATTTTGTTGGTCTCTATCATTAAGCACTATAGCCTGTATTAGGGGGAGGAGGGGGCCGGAGGGGATTCCCTACAGGATTTTCTCTGTCTCTTTGGAACAGCTCAGAGACAGACAGCGCATACACTGTTCTCATGCAGATGTTTTTTCTCATCACCTTCCCTGGAACACCATTTATTATCCTGTTGTTGTATCTCATCTAGACTTGATCCTCCAAGGGTCTCACTCATAACATGCATTCCCTCAGGCTTTGCATGGCATACCTAACAAGTGATCGCTTTCACTACAGGAGGCATTGATGTGGTGTGCTCCATCTGGTTAGTAAGAGCTGAGGAGGATTCATCCACTTTCCCACCTCCAAGATTGTGAGCAACCTGCTCAAGCTGAACAACTGCATCTCTGTTCAACTGGAGAGAATTTACACCCTAACGGTTTCTAGCAGGCAATAAGGGGAGATATTGCATTTAAACAACACAAGCCGGAGCCGCCATGATGCTTGATGTACTAATTTGAAACTTGTTACATTTCTTTGCTTGCTTGTTAAATTACTTAGCTTGTCCATTCTCCTGTACTTGCTCCTCCAGAGGGACATCTCTAAAGTACTTCTGCCCAGATAGAAGTACATGAGTGGATGACCCACTCAGTACTCCCAAGCATTTGACAATCACACATCCCTATATTTTAATATAAGGCTAGTCCAATGCCCAACGTGTGCCTTGTATCAATTTCCTGACTGCTATTAGTTAGTAGGATATGGACTGCAGTATCCTCACTCCTTTTGTGGTATATAGTTTTTGTTTGTTTTATCTCCCAGACATACAGCTCTACTGAAAATATTGAAACTTTGACAAGAAAAACACCACATCTTGAAAGTATTCACTTTGGTTGCAAAAGTCAAGACGCATCAAACTCAACTTTTCCTTTTATCAGTAGGTCTTAGTTTAAACTGGTTGTGCACATTATTAGAATTATTAAGAAAAATGTGTTGGTGCTGTCCTTACTCATGTTGAAATTAGGAGTGTGGTTTTTATACAGTAGACATAGAGGTCACTGATCACAGAGCACCACTACAGAAAAGTCCTAACTTCTGTTCTAAGTACCCCTTTTCCTCCTTGCCAATTTCCATTTAAATAAAAAGGAAGGAGTATAAATGGCTAGCATATTAAAATGTAATCAGAATAAGAAGAAGAATTGCAATTAAACTGCTTGGAACCATTTGCAGTCATTTTCTATTGCTGACTAATCCTTATTTGTTTCCTAAACAGGTGAGAGCCACAATGTCACAGACAGCTGTGCAGCCTTGATTAAGATCATCAAATTGACCCAAGCTTTATGCCATCTGTTGTACAGCAACACTTGTCCTCACCTCTTGTTTCCACAGTCTGTATACACTTCCGGATGATGCTGAAGCCAATATTGTCCAGCTGGGCAGCTAGGAAGAGACAGAAATATACCATTTACTTGTTGTCAGATACATAATATGTAAAATTGTCTTTGTCAGGTAACTATATGGAAGGTGCCAATAATCAGAAGGCAGCACCTCTCCTTTATTCAACTATATATGTGTGTATATATATATATATATATATATATATATATATATATATATATATATATATATATATATACATACATATATATATATATACACATATACACACATATATACATATACATACATATATATATACACACACACATATACACACACATATATACATATACACACACACAAACATTTTTAAGTATTCTTAATCAAAGTATGGGTGGAGAAAAAAACACAACCGTTATTTACATAGTAGCTAAAACCCTGTAATTTACCAAAATACTAGATTTGAGAAATAAATATTTTGGTGAAGGTAGATCACATTTATTGGTCAATATTTTCAAGGCACAGAGCAATAAATAGAACTGTGATAACATTGTAAGATAAGTTGCGCCCCAGTTGAATTGGGCAATGACAACTTTTTTTTCATCTTAAATTGTTCTATTTCAACCACCCTCGTCCCAACAACAAAAAAAATATAAAACATTAAACCGTTTAGTTACAGCTTTCATACTTTATGTTCTCATAATATACAGTGTATAATCACATTATTTAAGTAAAAATATACGTCAAGATATAAACAGTATACTGAAGATGACTATGGACAAAGGTTTTAAAAAATAAAAAGTTAATTTGGCGACATCACCATATGGCAGGAGTGGACAAAAAATTCATTATCCAGTCAAATTTATGGTGCAAGTAGGACCATTTAGGAAACCAGGTAATATATGATATGCATCTAATGATGTCAACATAAATGAATCTCAAAAAAAGAGTGTTTACATTATTTAGTGAAGTGGATACCTGGCTCCTGAATTTGTCAGCCATACCTTAGTGCACTTATCAGACAGAAAATGTTTACTATCTGATATATTCTGGTATGAATACAGAAAAAATGAAAGCGGGGGGGGGGGGGGGGGGGGGGGAATAATAGAACACTAAACAAAACTGCTTCTAAATCCTTAGGCATCTCATGTGTAATGTGCAAAGAAAAAGAAAAACTAACAAGAATTGTACGACGATAAGGATACAGTATAAACAAAGCAAATAACACACAAACATATGGGGAGGGTGAGGGTGAGAATTACGTTCAAAAATCCACACAAGTTACATACTATTTAATTTAAAGGAACTTCAGGTTTGAGCAAATATTTATTTTTAGCATTTGCCCACTAATTACATATGCAGAATACATTAACATATAAACAAAGGTAATCTAAACGACAAACAAACAGCATTAATCTATTTATTAAAATACTGGTGGGCGGGGAAATGTGTGAAAAAAAGTTGGCTGGGCGCCTAAGGCAAGGTTGTTTATGAGGAAAACTGGTGGGCCGGAGGGCGTGTGAGAAAAGCTGGTGGCGTGTGTTACAAAAGCTAATTGGTACACGCAACATGTAGGAACAGCTGGTCGGCAGGGGGTATGTAAGAGATATTCCGGTAGACATAGGGGGGTCATGTCAGTATGCAACAAAACTTCTCATGTGACAGGGGATAAGAGTGCCGAAATTCACGGCATTGAATAACGGGGTCGGGGCTTAATATGATTAAGCCCCGCCTCCGCCCCACAATGACCTGAATTTCGGGGAATCCGGGACGGTTTGCCTACTCTTCCGGGAGTCTCCTGGGAATTCCAGGAGAGTAGGCAAGTATGAAGTTAGCATTGTTAGATTGCAGAAGAAAGCAAAAAAAAAAAAAAAAACATTTGGAGCCCAACCTCTAGATATCCTGCATTTGGTCCTGGGCAGCAGTGAAGCCTGCGTATTTTGATTCAGACATCAGTACATCGGGATACCAGTGCATGTGGCCTGATGCAGCCTTACCAGGCAGCCTCAGGGAGTTAAAAGTTACTATTTTTATTTTACAAATCTCAAGTATTTGTGGGGCTAGGATGTGGGAATGGGGGGAGGAGGAGCGTAGGCTGCAATTTTGCCTGAGGCTCTAAGAAAGGTTGGAGTGTGTGAGTGTCCGAGTGTCTTAATATTACAGATGTGATTCTGCTGGAGATTTGCCGGTCTCTGATATTCATGAAAGCGCTCTCGGTGAACCTTGAACCTTCAGTCACTCTGGATGTTTCACCTGCAGTTTGTTTAAACAACTGAACTGGTTAAATAGTGACTTCTAACGCCAAATAGGACTTCGTAACATTGCCCCTGAAGAAAGTCATAATCCCTGACCAGTATAATAATAATATTAATATACACACTGAAATATAGATGATTTTTTTTGTAGCAAGAAATTCTCTGCTGATCATTTTGAAAATTGAAGAGACTGATCAATAAAAACTACATATGACCAAATCTATTCATCCCGGTGGAATAGCAATAGGATCTTATTACTTTTCCTAACTGATCTCTATTATACTGAAATGCTGCAAAGTGAAAATTCACATCTGGGAATTTATTAAAGAGAGATAAAATATTTATTTTGTGCAAACTTATGATATCCTAAAGGCATTCAGCTCAATCCTCAAACTGAGATCTGAAACAGTCAAAGTAATAAAATATAAGACTCAATTATGCAGTTCTGTGGTTGGGCTCTAACTATTATTTTATATTTAATTTATTTGACTTAACATAATGCACAGAAAATTAATAATTTGCCTATATCTTTGCTTGTACGTCTACACGAAATTATACCACAAAAGCACTCTGGTAGATGGAAGGCACAGGATAGATAGATATTCTATAGGATAGTTTACAATGTGTATTACTTAAAAACTAATAAAATATTATGAAATAATACAAAACAAAAATTAAATAAGAAGATTTAACAAGAAATATTAATGATTCTGCAGCTACCTGGTGATCTCTATATATATTTCTATATATAAAAAGTATACATTCTTAGCGAATACAATACGTACACACACACACACACACACATAGAAATATATATATATATATATATATATATATATATATATATATATATATATATATATATATATATATATATATATATATCTATATATCTATCTCTATATATATCTATCTATTTCTATATCTATATCTATACACACACACACACACACACACACACACACACATACATACACTCTCTCACTGCTTCAATAACGGTTCCTGGACACACATTCCAATCTCCTGTTCATGCTGCAGGAGAAGCGGCATTGGCAAGTTAATAAAGCAGAGGAAGATTGAGATAATTTAGGAACAGCTTTATGAAACGTAAAAACAGGGGGCTTGGAGCAGGAAAGAAAAAATTGGAGGAAAGACTTGTGTACTCAAAAGGAGCATGTGCATATATATATATATATATATATATATATATATATATATATATATATATATATATATATATATATATATTTATTTTTTTTTTATTTTTTTTTTCACTATTGGAGTTTCTAGATTAGATTTGTTCTGCATGAAAATGATATCTGGTAGGAAAAACTGAGAATGAATATATAAAGGGCCTATAGATCCCAGGAAAAGAAACTTGTAAAAAGCCTGTCATTCTCAAAGTTAAATTCCAACCCCACATAAGCGATTTATCTAAATACAGAGTTACACTATATGAGTTTGTCTTTTTTTCTAAGAGTATGCTGCTCTTTAGAGGACTTTGTGTAATTTGTCTGCTTATGTTTTTCCCCAGGTTTACGCGGTTTGCTACACAAGTATTTTGAAGTTATGGTGGACATTATAGTCAAGTGTGATTCACCGGAACACTCTGTGATGGTCATTATTCCGGTTCCAATAATGCAGACAAAAATTAGCCGGACATAAAAATTCCAATTAGTGTAAGGCTGACAAGGAGGAAATAGGGACTTACCATATAGCAGACATACAACATTCCCCACACGCTTAATTACCGGCAGATTTAAATTGCGACTTTCAAAAATGTCTCCAGCTTAAATGACATCAGTTACAATGGCCAGAGTGAGATGGCTGGTTTTACAGCAGCAATGGGCAGACCCGTCGCCTGGATTCCATTATACAGGCGACGGGTCCGCCCATTGGCATGTGGGGCAGCACGGTGGTTTAGTGGATAGCACTTCTGCCTCACAGCACTGGGGTCATGAGTATGATTCCTGACCATAGTCTGATCTGTTTGTAGTTTATATGTTCTCTCCGTGTTTGCGTGGGTTTCATCTGGGTGCTCCGGCTTCCAACCCACACTCCAAAAACATACTAGTAGGTTAATTGGCTGCTATTAAATTGACCATAGTCTCTCTCAATGTGTGTATTTGTATGTTTGGGAATTTAGACTGTACGCTCCAATGGGGCAGGGATTGATGTGAATGAGTTCTGCGGAATTAGTGGCGCTATGCAAATAAATGATAGTGAGTAATCAATGTTGCACTGGCAAAAAGTACATGCTACAGGAAGTCCTTTTATTCTAACTGCTATCTGCTGATTGGAGGCTGAGTTGAAGCAGCACTGACTGGCTGAGAGGGACCAGGTGACTAAATCCAAGATGGTAGCACCCATGGTTTCAGAGAGATCTCTAGAGTGGAGACAGACTGACTAGAATCCTCGAGTGAGATGAGAGACCAGTAAAACCTGAAAACCGCAGGGATAGCTTAGAAAGACAGCAGAGGGGTAAGAAACAGGACACGAGAGCCTGGTGCGTGACAGCACTCCCCTTTTTGTGGGTGGACTCTAAACACATCTTAGAATTTTGCATGGAAGATATGGACCAAGCGTGAAGCATAAACATCAGTAGCTTTAATTAGGGCTCTTTCTTCAGGACCATAACCTCTCTAATGGATAAGATACTGAAGATGACCATGATAAATCCGTGAAGAGTGTATCCTTTCTACTTCATATTCAACTCCTTGGTGAGTTTGGATTTTAGTGAGCGTAGAATGAAACTTATTCAAGATCAAAGGCTTCTACAAGGATATGTGGAAGGAACTCGGGACTTGCAGGAATGGAGGGAGTTTGAGTTTGTAAGCCACTGGGTTGATGACTCACTCTTTGGGAAATGGACCAATGTAGCGAGGGACAAACTTCAGGGAGGGTACTTTAAGCCTCGGTTTGCGAAAGGAAAGCCAGACTAGCCCCTTGTTTGAGACTGGGTATTGCTCGACTTTTGCGATCAGTGAATTTATTTTAATTAGAGGAAATCTTTAACGGGGAAGAACGAACATCCTTCCATATTTTAGTGAACAGATGTAAAATGCTACTATCAGCAGCAGGTGCAATGGCAGAAGGAATTCTAGGATGAATTCCATAGACAGTGAAAGAGTGTAGACCCAGAGGAGGAGTAGTGGTAGAGATTATTGTTGGAGAATTCTGCCCAGGGTAAAAGTTCTCTCCAATTATCTTGTTAAGATGAGACAAACAGGTGAAGAAAAGTTTCCAAAGCCTGATTGACCCTTTCAGTTTGTCCGTTTGTTTGGGGATAACAGGCAGACAAAAACTTAAGCTTCACATGGAGGGATGAATACAAAGACCACCAAAGTTTGGCCACGAACTGGACCCCATGATCACAGGTTATTAGTCAAGCATGGAATCTGAACATTTCCAGAACAAACAATTGAGTTAGTTTTGGAGCAGAGTCCAGTGAGTGGAATAAAATGGGCCATCTTGGAAAATCTGTCTACTGCAGCCCAGATGGCGTTGAACCCATCAAAAACAGGAAGGTCAGGAAAGAAGTCCGTAGACAGAGGAGTCCAGGGTTCAAGAGGAATAGATAAGTGTTGAAGTTGAGCGACAGGTGTCTGATGAGGTATTTTGTGCTGGGCATATTTAGAACAGGAAGCTTTGAACTCTTGGATATCCTGCTTAAGAGTAGGCCACCAACAGTGTCTTTGGATAAAATTGAGAGTATTTTGAACTCCAGAATGTCCAAAAAAACAGGAAGCGTGAGTACATTGAAATACAAGTTCTGGAGCTTCGAAAATTTTCCCTGAAGGTGGGGTATCATCATCACCATGTTAGTAGTCGCGGCGGCCGCGGGCACCGCCGCGACTCTCATTGTCTCCCAGCTCCTGACCCGGCCGTCGCTATGGCGCCCGGGACACCACTTCCGGTCCCGACGTCCCGGTTGCCTAGGCAACAACCAGGACGCCGGAGATTACATCACGCAGCGCCCGGCCAGCTGTCAGACAGCCGAGCGCATGCGCACAGGGGGCATAGTACTCAGCCAATAGTGGCTGATTGAGGAGGCCCTGCTACACTTCTACTGGCTGTATGCCAGTAATTTATCATGCAGCCACCTGGCTGATTATTCCTGCTGGATATCCTGTAGCCTCATTGGCCATTAGTAATTAGCATTAGGCTATTCCTGTGAATGCTAGTAGGGCTCTGTTCTGATTGGCCCCTGGTACTACTTAAGGCATGAGGACTGAACCTCACTGCCGATTATAGCGTCCTGTTCACAGTTCTGCTGCCTGCTTGTGCTCTCTCTGTTTGGTGTTTAACCTGTGACCGACCTCCCGTGTATGACCCTCGCTTGTTCCTGGACCTTGAACCTACGCTTCTAACCCTGACTATTTGCCTGTATTCCGGATTCTGCTCCTTTGCCTGTGCCCCTGATCTTTCGCTTGTCCCTGGATTCCGAACCTGTGCTTGTGACCTCTGACCTTGGTTTACCCTGCCGGATCCCCACGCTGCTGTCCGCTAATCATTCCACTCCTGGGTTCTCCTTAGCCGGTATACGATTCTCGACCCTCCGTCAGCCTGCGGCCAAGTCTGTCCCCACCACTAGGGGCTCCAGCGAACACCAGGCTTTGGGAGTAGACTCCGAGTTTCACTGTGCTGGCTAGGGAGTTCCTAACATTATAACCGGCCTAAGAAAATTGGTGTTATACTGCCATGGACAACGACGAAACGGATCTGTCTTCAGCCCAGATCCTGGCGAACCAGATCCAGACGGTTTCTCAAGTCGTGCAAGGTTTAGCCCAGCGTTTGGCAGCCCAAGAAGAGGCTTCCAGGAACGTGCAGCTTCAGCAAGCCGCTGCTGGCGTCACACCAGAGCCGAAGATGAATTTGCCTGACCGTTTCTCTGGAAGTAGGTCCGCTTTCCGCAACTTCAAAGAGAGTTGCAGGTTGTACTTCCGCCTGAGGCCACGCTCCTCTGGTTCCGAACAGCAAAGGGTAGGGATCGTTATATCTCTACTTCAGGGTGACCCCCAGTCTTGGGCCTTCTCCCTTCCTTCTACCAGTCCAGCCTTGCAGACCGTGGATGCCTTCTTCCAGGCCCTGGGGTTACTATATGATGACCCAGACAGGATGGCCTCAGTTGAGTCTCATCTCCAGGCATTAAGGCAAGGATGGCTTACCACTGAAGAATATTGTGCGGAGTTCTGGCGATGGTCCACCGATAGCGCCTGGAATGATCCGGCACTGCAGAGTCAATTCCGCTTGGGTCTTACGGAACAAATTAAGGACTCCTTAGTTCAGTATCCAGTACCCGTCTCGCTTGAAGTTTTGATGCAGCTGGTCATTAAAATTGACCATCGTATTAGGGAACGGAAAACTGAGCGGGAGTCATCAATACCTCCTGGCGCACCACCCAATTCTAGTGTTACCTTGCCGGATTTCCCGGAACCCATGCAGTTGGGTGCTTATCACTTGCCTCTGGAGGAACGCTCCAGAAGACGCTCACTAGGTCTTTGCGTATATTGTGGTCAACCAGGACACCTAGTTCGTTTCTGTCCTAACAAGGCGGGAAACGCCAAAGCCTAAGCGCTGGAGAAGAGGTGCACTTAGGTCTTCAGATTGTCTCTTCAGAAAACTCTTTGTTGGTCCCTGGACGTCTAGTTTTCCATGACAAATCCGCGGATGTGACAGCTTTCCTCGATAGCGGTGCAGCAGGGAACTTTCTGTATATCCATTTGGCTCAGACGCTCAAGATTCCGGATATCAAGTTGGGATCAAGCATTACCACCTGCGGTTTGGATGATAACCCCTTGCCTGGGGGAAGAATATTCGCTAAGACTCCAATGGTTCAGCTGTGTAGGAGCCTTCCATGTGGAGGAGCTCTCTTTCTTCCTGATTACCTGTCCCTCTGCTCCATTGATTCTGGGGTATCCTTGGCTTCGCAGCCATAATCCTCTTATTGATTGAAAAAGAGGGGAAATCATCCGTTGGAGCCCAGAATGTTCAGTTTCTTGCCTGACTCTACCCCTTAGAGCTCTCCAGCCTAGTCTGGATTCACTGCCTGCACCCTATCAGGACTTTTGTGACGTATTCTGCAAAAGGAAAGCTGATTCACTTCCACCACATCGAGAATATGACTGTGCGATTGATCTAGTACCAGGTTTTGACCATTTTAGCCTAAGTATTTAAGCCTAAATTTTAGTAATTGATCCTGATTGGATTCCTGTTTCTCTACTCTTCCTAATAGGTGTTGGAGCAAATCCCTAGGGGAGGGGTCTCCTGAAGTATCCATATTTTTTGGTCAGAGCAAACTGTAACAATTATGTAGCAATGTAAGTAATGAAATATGGAGAACTTGCCTTGCTCTAGATTAGCGCTGGCCGGCCGGTGGTGCGGAGTCTAACGAACCCCCTGGTGTTCGCCAAGAACCGCCGCAAGGCGGGATGGGCTTTGCTGCGGAGGATCGCAGGTCACGGTCCACTGGTCTGCCTCTAGAGGTAAGGATTAGGAGGTAGCGCACGATAACACTGGAACTGGAAGGTAGGGGCAGGATGGCCGAGGTCTGGTACACTTGGAATGGAGATGAAAACATGGTCAGCAAGCCTGGGTCTGTACACTTGGAGTGGAGATAATACGTAGTCAGCAAGCCGGGGTCTGGTACACTTGGAGCGGAGATAATACGTAGTTAGCAAGCCGGGGTCTGGTACACTTGGAATGGAAATAATACGTAGTCAGCAATCCGGGGTCTGGTACTCTTAGAATGGAGATAATACGTAGTCAGCAAGCCGGGGTCTGGTATACTAGGAGTTAATGTCTGAAAAGCCTGTAAGGAGCTGGTGCACGGGAGACACACGAGAAGCACCTAGTCAGGGTACATAGGAAGTTGCTCTGACGCCGTCCAGGCGTCAGAGCAGGACTTTAGTAGTTTCCAGATTTTAATTCCCCGCCCCGACTGTCATGTGACAGCGCCGCCGCAACCCGGAAGGGAGAGAGGATCGCGGCGCTAGAGCGAGGACAGGTGAGTTGTAACAGTATTCTGGTATCCCATATTCTTTACCATTCAGCAGATTATGGATAATGTACTGAAAGCGGATAGTATGTCGTCTACTTATGAATATTCATAGCTATGTAAAAATGTGAATACAGACATAACTATAAGGAAAACATTAAACATACCTCAGCAGGTAGCACATAACTATTGTTAAAGTGCATTGTAGGAGACAGTTACAGTGCTTTTACTATTTTACAGGGCCAACATTTAGAGGGAGGGGGGCTCAGCAGGGCAATTGCCTGACTTACCCTAAGCCAGATGCAGCTGTGTAAACTAAGCACAAAAAATAACTTTGCATATAACGCATACTTGCCAACCTTTGAATAGTGAATTCCGGGAGATCCGGGCGGGGGGGGGGGGGGGGGGGGGGCGCTTGGAGTTCAGGAGGGGGCGAGGCGTGGTCAATCGTGCGGCAAAAGTTTGCAATTCACAGCGTCATTTTCACGAGTAAATTGCAGTATGCGGGATACTTGCCTACCCGTATTTCAGAAGTCTCCCGGACATTCCAGGAGAGTTGGCAAGTGTGATATAATGTGGCACTGAGCCTTGCTTAAATTTGTATGCTTGGAAACCGATGTGGCCAGACTGTGGATGCCTGGCACCATTCATGATTAATTTTATCTGGTACCAACATATGTTGACTTCTAACTTTTAGACCTGGTTCATAGATTTTGTACCTATTTGTGGAGACCTGCTCATGCTGTAAGTACATCTGGATCCTGCCTTGGTAATGGTTTAATGAACCACAGCTGAACCAGGAAGCTACTAAACCAGAGCAGACTATATAAACTTGAACAGCAAAAATAGTAAAAATAGTAAATCAGGACCTGCTAGCTTTTTCACTGTATTGGAGAAGGGACACAAACAAAAATTATAAAATTATATATGTAAATTATACACAGAAACACATATACATATACATACACATCTAGATTATTTTGAAGAAAATCTTGCACAGATCAGGCAAAAACCAAACACCAGTGGGGAACCCCTTTAACACTCTTATTAAACTACAGTTTATAGAGAATTCTGCCTAAAGCTGTTTGCTGTACTCATACAATAGTATACATTTCACAAGTTATTGGGATGTTCCTTATCAATTTGTAAGGTGCCACAAATTCTGCAGTGCTTGACACTCAGCATACAAATTCAAATTAAGAATAATAACTAATAAGCATAATTAAGCAAAGTATGTTTATAAGTAGAAACCATACAAGTAAAAATGTAAACATAAAAAACCCCACAAATACAAGTTAAACATAACAAGTACATATGAGGTAGACTCAGGAGGGGCAGACACGAGACTTAGGGTACTGCTCATAAGAGCGAACAGTCTAGTTGTCTTTGTATGGCTAGAGAGCGCATGAAAAGCTCCTGTCCAAGTCCCCAGAAATTGAATTCACATAGTGTGAACAATAGGCATGAGATAATGATTACTAAATGCAAAGGGAATATTTGAGGATGAAATTTGCATGTCACAATGACAGACAAGCACACACCTTATTCACCTTTGTTCCAATACATTAACGTACTTATAGACTACAGGCTTCTGTTCCTATGAGAATCCTTTAACTCTACTTCGTTGGTACAGACACCATTTTAAGATTTTCAGAATTATAAAAAACGGAGGACTCAACTAATACTTCTACCTACAGGAAACTGCTTAAGTTTCCTCCACAAGGCATAAGCATACAAAAAAAGGAATAAAAGCAATCCAGATGGCAAGGATGAGCCTAATTCCCACAAGCTAGTAATTGAACACGTCAGCTTCCTGTTCAGCTCAGATCATGAAAGGTCAGAGATTCTTTTGCAGTCTTGTACCCTTTTAATCGCAAGAAATAATATCTAATTAAATATCCAAGCAGCTTTTATTGGCCTCTAATTTGACTTTTAATGGAACACTACAGGGATGAGGGCTTATATCCCAGAGCTTGTTTTGTAAGCGTTCGTACAAAAGATTTTACTTTTATCTGCCTCCCTGGAGCCTGACTAATTCAGCAGAAGCTCAGTAGTATTAGAGACCTGCTGATGAGTGCTGACACTACAGTGTTAGCACCCACAGGTCCACTTACCATGCTAAACATGTACTTTAGTTAGTTTGCCTCTACAATGCTGAATGTTAACAGATTCAAAGGTGTAAACTACTACACAAAAAAGGAACTTGGAATTGATATAAATAGATAAATCTTAATGTTTAAATAGAAAACATGTTGGAGAAAAGTTATGTTACACATAAAGAGCATTTTCAAGAGCAAAACTACACACAGTTAGCTTACAGCTTAGAAAGCTGATTCAAACACTGCCTAATTGTTTCATTATTTTATTGAAACAATCTCTAGGGAACACAACATAAGGAGCTGGAATCTGTAGTCTTACTATCACCTTAGATCAACTTAGTGCTCTCAGTGCTTTGATGCATCTGTCACCTCTGAATAATCACTTTCTCAGTTTAGGTGTCTGCCCAGATTGTGTTTGCAGTATTGGTTGAAAGTGTGGCTTCGGTGTGTGTACTAGTGAGGCACATTGTGCGCATGACATGCATTAAAAAGCATTTTGTTTAGGACCACAAAAAATAAAAAAAATAAAAAATAAAAGCTGTATTTTAATATTGAGCAACTGGATAACAAAATATGCTGAGCAGAATCGCAAAAAGCATCAGGAACAGAAGTAAGCAGTTTACCGAAATAGAGCAATGCCATCATTTACTTTCACAATCAACCTATCTCTGTGTTCTATGGTTTCTGTAGCATAGACAGATCTCTTGGTATACCATATTGTATATTTTACACTAAATGAGCACTTTTATAGCTTAAACCAGATTGTATGTTTACTGACAAATATTACTCCAGTCTGTGGACAGAATGCCTTCCATCATTCTATCAGTCAGACAAGCATCTAAAACCACACATTTAAATACAAAACTTAGAAATGTCAATCTCACTACAACACAGAATGGGGGTAAATTAGGTTTAAGGTTTGGTTTCATAGGGATTCTGTCTTACATAACAAATTTAATTTCCCGCAGATAACCTGTTTTCTATGTTAAATCTAAACTTACAAGCTTGGGTCTTGGTATACAATTCTAAAGAGGTATAGATTCCCTTCAGTCTCCATTCTTTCATCATGATACCCTAATACAAGATCTAGAAGGTCATCCGGAGGTTATGAAGTATTCAAACTCACTCATAAACATCTGCAATCTCGACTCAAACTTCAATTAATGTATTTAAAGCATTTCAATCTGTGTTTTGAAAAGGAATGTTTTAGAACAGAGTAAAAATTTAAAGTGTTAATACAAATAAAATTGTAATGCACAGTGAAGATACATATATAGTTATGAAAGAAAATGTGTATTGCAAAATAGTTTGGCAGATGGAATACTTGTAGCAAGACAGCTGTTATATGATTTTATTGCAATAATTTACAAATAATTAACTGTCTTTCAGCACTATATTATGAAAATGTTGTATATTATGAAAAAAATAAAATGAAAATGGTGGTAAAAAACAATAGCCCCTATTCCAGAATTATTCCTGCTAACTGCTACATCAATACACAAGCATCTTTGGCAGCCTGTTTCTGTTTAATGTAAAAGAAGAAACCATTTCTTTCTGCAGAATGAAACAAGGAAATCACTGTTTCTTGGAGAACATGTTTTAAAACTTGTATAACCCAATACTTAGCATGTGTGCTGCTGCTGTGTTGGTGCAATGCTCTGACGTGGACTGCAGTTAGAGATGGATGTACTTTGGATCAGTTCTGTGCTCCATTCCTACATAATCATCTTCACACAAATATAAAGCTTTTAAAAAAGGCATTGGGAAATTACAATGCAAGTCTGATAAAAAGGAACATCACACCTAGGGAAGTATTGTTTTGAGGAAGATCTACTGGAATATGATCTCCGTCCAGCTGCTGAACCCAGAGATTGAGAGTTCAACAGTCATTGTTGTTCCCATGTCTACTCTTCCTTTGATGCTCTCTAAAGCCTAAGTGGTTGCAGTGACTGCCGTCACAACCTCTGCTAAAAGTGGTAAAAAATTTCCTGGCTCGAAGTCCAGCGGCACAAGTGATGCCAAAGAAAAAATCCAGGCACTCTGTTATTTCACGCTGGCCTATATCAGGGGTCATTTTATGACACAACTACCCAAACCACTTTCCTATTCTGCTCATACCATGGAGCAGCAACATGAGTTGTGTAGTCCACTGCAGCACTCTGACCCCTGTTCCATCAGACATTGCAGCAAAGTAAGAGCTCCTGAAAGTGGTGCATTGGAAGAGCAACATGAGGCGTAATATGCCTCCAGTCTATCCCTGTAGTCAGGAAGAAGCACTGACTGTGCAGGGCAGTTCCAAAAACTCAGGACTACCCCATTAGAATCAGAACAGGTGGCAGACTGAGCTGCACTCTCATACCTGTCCTTTCTTGCAACTTTGACTACCTGCTGCTGGTGTCTTAAGCTATGTTGATCCTAGTTTGAATCCTGAAATGCTGGGGCCCTGTTGTGCATTTGCGCAAAGCTGAGGACTTGCCCAGACAGGCTATACCTTCTTGTAATAGGGGTATTAAAACTGCAGAACGTGTAGAGCGTGTCTATGTCCTTCAGCCGACGGCCACAACTAGGCACATGTTGACTAGGTTATGGACTATAGTATAACCATTGACTCTAAAGCAGGCCACACATTATGGTTTTGGTCAGACAGAGATTACCCACAGTAATTTGCTGACAATCAACAACATTTGTTGTACATGTTCAAAATGATTGGGTAGGAATTGTGCATGTTTGGGGTCATTGTTTGGTCCAGAAAAGCATTATTATCCTTTATTTATCATTATATTTATTTAGTTATTCATGGCCCGGCCCAAAACAAGGTTACAAACTAAGATGTTGGGAACAACTGATGCATAAGGTAGATAAATAATAGTTGTAGCTATTGGTGGGGAAAGTGTGTGTAGCTATTGTAAGGCAGAAGCATTATCAGCCACAAATTATAGAAAGGTCAAGAAAGTCGGCTGCTGGCAGCAGTGACTGTCCTCTTATTTATCTCAACTGAATCTCCTACCTCTTCTATGTATGTGAAAAATTGCATTTTTGTTAGTGACATTTTAGTACAAGCTATTTTTGGATGAACTGAACTGCTCATGCTGGTTTTAATGCCTGATGGACTGGAAACTGCACCATATTAACAAATTTGAAGTGCTACTTAGTTGTTGTTCGTGTGGCAGATACAGATTCTTTATGTCAGTTTACATAGTCTGTGCAAGAACTGTCCTGATCAACATAGTACTACTGCATCTCACGTTGACAACTTATGAATAAGACATTTCCCAGTCAGTACACCTTTGCATTGAATTTGTCAACAAATTATCTAACTTGTTCTCTTGTATTATGTAGGTGTTGTCATTTGCTATATCTCTTGGCTATAATAAATATATACTGAAAACGGGTTAGTGAAAGAGGTGCCATCTCCTGGGGTAGATGGTAATATAGAGCAGCAGAAAAGACACACAAGTTCGGTTTTATTAAGCTGAAAAATAAAGAAACTTTCAAAATAAAACACCTCACCTGTACGGCACTGACTAACACCCTCTCTTCTGTGAAGGGCCTTGTGTCACACACACACACACACACACTATATAGCTTACTGGTCACCATTTGCAGTGTCATCCAACCTTCTCCCCAGGTCTGGGAGGCTGAGGAAACTGCTTAGCAGCTTTTTGTTAGCATATTCCAGGTACAACTTCTGATTACCAGCACTTGCTAGCTGGTTAGAGAACCTGAAATGGGCCTTATAAATAGAGCCCACCATTTTCTCTCCATTTAAACCCCAGGGACCCTTATAATGGCTCATTATATAGCCAAACACACTCTTTTGGGAAGTTTTCTCCCCCCACACAGACAATCTCCATGGAGTTTAAAAGCATACAAGACAAACAGCCTGAGACATGACCTCTGTCATTCACCACTTGCAAAGTGCTTCTGTGACAAAATTATATCCTGTATGTACGCATACACACACGTACACCAACGTTTGTCACCTACTTTGTTGAGGAGCAGAAGTTACACCTTTGCATCACTTCTGATTCTTCCACATGATAGCGGAGGGAATGTGTGTGTACCTTGAAGAGCTCTGGGCGCACTGGTTCAAAATCATCACACTTTGTAAATAAGGCCCATTTTTTTGGGGGGGGGGTTGTTTATTTGTTTACTAGGGGAATTGAAAAGTGCAAAAAGTTTTGCTTTTTAAAACTCCACTAATTTCGTGGCCGGTAGTTTGTTGAACTCTGTCCTAGTCCAGAACATATTCAATCTGGAAAAACAAGCTGGCAAGTGATAAAATTATTCCCAGCAAGTTAATGAGACACTGCTCTATAAAACATTACCACCTTTCTAATAAAACTCCAGACTACTTTACAAGATTGTTAGTCGTCCAACTTAAACAATATATAAAGAAGAATTAAATTGGTTGCTGACTATGATTAGGAGTTATTTAGTGTCAGATACAAGAGCAGAGGAAATGAATCCTTAGGTAAACTCTAGGCTAGTGAAGTGAAAGTCTACAAATACAAATCCATTAGGACTTAAAATATTGTGTGCAAAAAAATGAAATCTGCAGAGCAGCATTAAAGAACATTAATGAGTGAGAGATATATGCATTTCCCTGTAAGAAAAATATGAAAAACCTAGAGAGACAATAATATAGACATAAATAGCAAAATACCAGCTATATTTGCATAGCTATGAACCACAGAATTAAATCATAAAAAAATATAGAATGAAGATTACAGAATTAATATGCACTTGCACATATATGATATGCACTGAGACACTGCAAGATTGCAAAATCTCCAGTACTGTAGGTTTCTCTTGAGACTCCGTTAATGTGGTATATATGCTATTATCATTACCATCAAGGTTTATTTATAAGGAGCGACAAATTCTGCAGCACTGGAAAGTGATCATATAAAACACAAGGATATGAGTGAACGTTAACAAATCACAATAGCAAAACATGGGGGAGCCATTTCTACAAATAGAAATTGTAAAATAATCAAGTACAAGATAAACAGAAAGTCCGAAGAGACACACAAATAGAAAGTAAACAAAGACAAAGCTTGCTTTAAGGTAGACAGGAAGGTAGGAAAGAGACATAAGCTAGAGAGGGTTGCTCACGAGACAAATTTTTATAAATCGGATAACAGGACAGAAACAGAGACAAAAGTTAATATGCATGAACTCAAAAACAAAGAATATGACACCAGGGAGCAAATACTTTCAGAATATGCATCTGGGACATAACAGAGTGATGTCTTCATAGATGAAGTCATCATGCGTAATGTCATTGATGGCAAACACTACCTACAGTATGTAATGCTGCTTGTTTCATTATCAAAGTTACATCATACAGCATCAGTTTTTACTGTATTGCCATATCCTGACCAATACCTCACAAAAGCTCAGATTTCTGCTGTTCAAAACCTATCACAAAAGTAAAGTGGTCATATAAAATAAAAAAGGTATGGGATAGACATACTAGGGTCTCATCAGAGGTCTGATCTAATTTCAATCAAATTTTCCTTTTCCAGAATTATAGGAAATATGTTGGCAATGGTCTACATCACTACATTCTCCTATGAAACTACAAAGTAGTTCAAGCACAGCTGATGAGGGTCCTACTTTTTTGCAGGGCAATGCCAAAATTTGGTGCAAAACGGTCTCTATTTTCTTGATATAACGTTCCTGTTACAGTAAGGCAGTGATGGGCAACAGGCAATCCCTCAAGTCTTTATCTGCACCCCCAGCTCCTTCCTGGTTTATTGTTAGATATGTTTGTTATAGCTTGTAACACTTGTTTAAAATGGTTACTAATGTGTTATTACAGATACGCGTCTCTTTGATTATATGTATTGTTTTTACTTCTTACCGAAATAACTGGAACATTTTTTAAGGTAAGAGGGTCACACCATGCGGCCCCGAGGGGTATATCAATTTGCCCATCATTGCAGTAAGTTGATTAAAAACTATACGGATGAATTACAGAATGGTGTTGAGGCTGATCTTACATGCATTTTCAATTAGGCAGGTTTATAAAGAAACCTGCACTGCAACATAGCTGTGTTAGTAGAGCAGCATTGTTTACAAAAAAGATTAGAGTAGGGTATGTTTTCATGACAACGTCCTCTTAAATTGTTTACCATGCAAACGGAAAAGACTTTACCCCAGTGCTCCCATATGTAATAAACATTTCAGCTAATGTGACCAGGAACCACAAGTGATCTCAATCAAATAACAAAGAAATTAGGGATGTGCACGGGCGACTTTTGAGGTCTCGTGTTTTGTGTTTTGGATCCGGATTTTCTCGATGTTTTGGGTTCGGATTTGTTTCGCAAAACACCTGCCAAAAGGTTTTGGTTCGGATTTAAGGTTTTGGATTCGGATTTTTTTTGAAAAAAGCATAAAAAGTTAAAAAAAATCAATTTTTTTGGGCTAATTTTCACTCCTACGCTATTATTGACCTCAATAACATTCAATAACAAGCATTTCCACTAATTTACCGTGTATTCTGAACACCTCACAATATAGTTCTTAGTCCAAAACGTTGCAACGGGCTATCTTTCTGGACTGCGTAGTGGAGTGGTCCCCACAATATAATAAGAAAACCATCAACTGGTCTTAATCGCACCAAAACATGTACCTGGACTGTGTAGAGGAGTGGGTCACCACGATATAAATTAAAAACCCTGAACTTGTATGATTCGCACCAATAATGTACCTGAACTGCGTAGAGGAGTGGGTCACCACAATATATATAATAAGAAAACCATCAACTGGTATGAATCTCACCGAATAATGTTCCTGGACTGCGTAGAGGAGTGGGTCACCACAATATTATTAAAAAACCCTACACAGGTCTGAATTCCACCCAAAAAGTTTATGGACTGCGTAGTGTAGTGTTCCCCACAATATTATTTAAAATTTTTGCAGCAACAGTCAACGTTGTTTAATATCTGATACACCTCTATCTGGACTGCATAGTGGAGTGGCCCCGGTACCCAATTTGGTACCGGGGCCACAATACCTCCTCCAACCATGGTACAGACCATTCATCATTGAGATCCCATCAAGTATGTTAAAGACAGACAGGGTCGAAATGTTATTGGTTGACTTTGTAAACCAAAAAACTGTCCCTGTTGCACATAGTCGTGCAATGAAGACTGACTTTTTCATTTAAAGGCACCATTTTTCAAGTGTAGTGTTTGTAAGTCATATTATACTTTTGGTAAAATTGGTTTATTTTGTTCCTCTTTATGGTAACTACTAATAGAATTAAAGTATTAAATAGAGTGGTATAGAGTGGTAGTGTGGTATAGAGTGGTCCCCACAATATAATAATAAAACCCTCAACTGGTCTGAATTCCACCAAACAAGTATCTGGACTGCGTAGTGGGGTGGCCCCGGTACCCAATTTGATACCGGGGCCACAATACCTCCTCCAATTTCCAAGTGTAGTGTTTATAACATCTTAACACTACACTAATTCTAGCACGTCAAAACCTCTTGTTTTAAATAATGACAGGGCATTTAACTTTTGATTTAATTTATTGAATTTGTTGGCATTTTCTTTTACTTTTTGAACATGGCAAACGACTGTTGAATGGTCACATAATGCCAAAAAAAAAGTTGCAAGATGGAATTGTCTTTGGGTCCTCCCACCCACCCTTATGTTGTTGAAATAGGACATGCACACTTTAACAAACCAATCATTTCAGCGACAGGGCCTAGCAAACAACTGTGGCTAAAATGATTGGTTTGTTTGTGCCCCCACACCAATAAAACAATTCATCTCTCCCTGTACAAACTAAACAGGCTCTACTGAGGAAAGATGTCGTCCTCATCCTCAACCTCTGATTCCTCTCCCCCTACAGTGTGTACTTCCTCCTCCTCACACATTATCAATTCGTCCCCGCTGGACTCCACAACCACAGTCCCTCTGTACTGTCTGGAGGGCAGTGCTGTACTTCATTGAGTAATTGATTATTCATTTTTATAAACATAATTTTTTCAACGTTGTGAGGAAGCAACCTCCTTCGCCACTCACTGACCAGGTTCCCCGCTGCACTAAAAACTCTTTCCGAGTACACACTGGAGGGGGGACAACTCAGTTAAAAAATAGAGCCAGTTTGTACAGGGGCTTCCAAACTGCCTCTTGGAGTTCTAGCACGTCACTACCCCTAGTTAATTTAGATTGCAAGGCTTGTAAATATAAATACTATGAAGATAAAAAAAGCAGGCTGCACAGACTGTGGAGCTAGAAAGTGAAATTAAATGGACCACGTTACTTTGGTGGCTATCTATGCCCCCCCCCCCGCCCTACACTTGTAGTTGAATATAAATAAAGCAGCCTGCATAGACTGTAGAACTAGAAATTCAAATATACAAAGAAATGGAGAAAGGCAGTTTGGTATCTGTCTGCATCAGATCCCCTCTCCACTAGGAGTAAAACAGAAAACTTTTCAGCCGTTATACAATCTAGAATATAAATAGAAATTGAGAAAGGCAATTTGGTATCTGTCTGCATCATAATCATCCTCCTCAGCGCCAGCTACATCAATATCCTCCTCCCAGTGTACAACATTCACACCTTCATTAGCCAAATCTGTAACTGGACTGTGGGTGATCCTTCCAGCATATGCAGAGGGCGTGCTGCAAATGCTGGATGGAGTCACCTCTTCCCGTACAGTGATGGGAAGGTCAGGGTTCACAACCAACAACACCCTTTGACTCGCCTTGGGGATTTGTGATGTCATCTGTTTAGAAGGCAGAGTTCTTTGCTGTTTTGTTGTTGTTGCTGACAGCATAACTCTCTTAAATTTTTTGTAGGGGGGGGGGAGGAGGGCTTAGATCCTTGGGTGAAGCTGGACCACTAGTCATGAACACAGGCCAGGGCCTAAGCCGTTCCTTGCCACTACGTGTCGTAAATGGCATATTGCCAACTTTACGTTTCTCCTCAGATGATTTTAAGTTTCTCTTTTTGCTATTTTTGGAGAACTTGGGCTTTTTGGATTTTACATGCCCTGTACTAGGAGATTGGGCATCGGGCTTGCCAGACGACGTTGATGGCATTTTATCATCTATGTTATGACTAGTGGCAGCAGCTTCAGCATTAGGAGGAAGTGGGTCTTGATCTTTCCCTACTTTATCCTCCAAATTTTGGTTTTCCCTTATATGTAGCACAAGAGAGCGTACCCCTAAGCCACACACACTCGGCAAAGCCTTTAAAAATTATATGCGGCACAGGAGAGTAGCACTGGACTTATACTGCTGAATCAGTGAACTTTGTAATAGCAGAACCACTGGACTTATACACTGCTGAATCAGTGAACTTTGTAATATTGCAGTACCAATGGGCTTATATACTGCTGGATTGGCTTTGCAAATTTGGTTATAATTTTTTTTTTTTATTATTATTTTTTTTTTTTTTTTTTTTTTTAAAAACGTGGGAATAATGGGGAAATAACTATGCCCTTAAAAGCACAGAGCACAGGACACAGCACCACTGGACTGAGCACAGCACAGCACAGGACTTAACTGAACAGCACGAGATATAGCAGGACAGAGGACCACCTAACACACCCTCCCTCTACCCTGATCAATGCCCGAGTGAAGATGGCGGCGACTAGCGGGGAATTTATAGGATCCGAGTATCGCGAGATCCGACAACGGGATTATGAGTCAGAGCCTCAGTTTCAGATTTGAATTTGGCGCCAATACCCGGATCTGTCTCGGATCCGACTCGGATCGGCAATGTTCGGATTTCATAAATCCGAGTGCTCTCATCTCTAAAAGAAATGGAGGTAACGTTTTATGGTGGGGAAAAAAATGAATGAAAGAAGAAAATGTAATTTCTACTAATCTCACTAGCTTCAGGGGAAAGGTCTTGTTACCAAGGGAATGGTGAAATATATTGCTTATTTCTACAGTTAGTAACTTGTATTTTCAATTATAGGAAAAACCTTCCTGGTAATAATAAAGTATTGTGTTGGCTAACAGATTAACATTCAGAAGGGGAAAAATATGAACAGGTTACTTTGCAAGTTGTACATTAACACAAAACTGTTTGTGATTAAATATAGAATTCAACTGAGGCATTATAGCTACTGTACTGTATGTCACTGTGTTATTAAACCACATACCAGAAGGCTAAAAAGACATAGAAAATCTGGCAACCATTCTTTGTACCATTGTTGGGAAAAATTACAAATCATGGGGTCTATGTATTAAGTTCCCTCCATAATAACGATTTTCTATCGCTGCTTATTGCATGTGTATGCACACTGGACCTGGAAGCCGGACTTGGGCTTCCAGGTCCCCTAAAATACAATAAAACGTTATAATTAAAAAAAAAAAAAAAAAAGAAAATTAAAACACATTAACAAAAAATTTTAAAAGGAAAGAAAAGATTTAGTTAAAAACATTTGTCCTGCAGTGACAATCTGAGGCTTATCCAGCAGCAGTCCTTGTTAAATAAGCCTCCCCCTGCTTTGCATGGCGAAGCTTCGGAGGCACCCCTAATAGTCCTTACTGGCCTGGGGGTGGTTTGATAAATAGGAAAGAATTCTAAAATATGGCGAAAATTCCAGTTTCCACCTTTAGAAATTACTTTTATCCTATTGATAGATAGACCCCTTTGATTCCACAAAAGAAGCTTAAACCCCAAACTATGTTTATTTATGGTCCCCTCAGCAGATAGGATATCATACAGATCTTTTTGATGTTTTTATGGCAAAATACATCAATTCCCCCTTAAAAAGATGCACAAAAATATTAGCCTTTATAAAACGTACAATATTCTTTTATTAGTTTGTACTTACTTCCTTCACTTTGGCTGTCTTTGTTTGAATTGTAAACCTACAATATAAAGAAATGTAAAATAAAATATAATGCAGCTATTTTTCACATGGTAATTTTACAGATTACAAAGAATTAGCATTGCCATAATATCTTACTACATTCCAGATTTGTCTAGACATACACATGCATGTAGTGTCCTGATGTATTAAGACCCCTATTTTTAGGAAACAACATATTGAAACCATATGTTTAAAGTAATAAAACATATACACACACACACGTAAAGAAATTACATTATATCCACTTTTATAGGAATGTATATGCTGTATATTCTATCAACAGACTTTAGAAAAGAAAAATGAAGTACAGCGCTGAGAGTGGACACCAACCCTAATCACAAACACAGTTATCTATAATAAAGATATAGATTTATATTTAGCTGTACATACACACACACCATTGAGGGAAGCAGGGTCAGAGTAGTACATGGCAGCTACAATGGACCCCTGTATATGTTGTACTTGGACAATATGCACCTATACATAGCACATGGATATTTTGGTGAAAGTCAAAGCTGGAATCCCCACCAAAATCCTGTATGTGCCCCTGAAATGTATAGAAATCTAGGTTTGTGAAATATATTTTTCCTTAATAGTCCATTACATAAGTGTAAACCATAATTGTCTTTTTCTTTCCTTTGCTATAAAACTGAGCAAATGATGAGCAATGTTCTACAAATATTTGAAGGACAACATATACCTTTCAATTGTTCTTTTGTAAAAATCCCACTTTCTAAATCTTCCTGTCTGCCTAGATAGAATTTTCTACTAAACAGCCAATTCAAGTAAAATAGTGAAACTAGAAAATGTCGGGATCATACATCACACGAGACAAGATGCTTCATGAGGTGTTTAATTGTCCAGTTTTGACCAACAGCTCATACAATGAATAATATAAATCATAATGCTTCTTATTCAGTACAATATAAAGGATATCATGTGTTTGTTACCATATAAAAAGATGAGGCTATAGGCCAATTCTGATTTCCTATCCCAAAACAATATAGAATAATTTGCCCTTACACAAGGAAAAAGGTTAGCTATCATCATATTTTAATTTATAAAAGGCACAACAAATGATCCAGGGCACTATAAATATTTACTCTGTTCACCCCTATGTACAGTTGACAACTTCAAACAATACCTAATTACACTATACATAATTAAACAATGATCAGTCAACTACACATCATTCATTCCACCGGCCTTCATGATAGTACTTCCTGGTTCACGTCCTACTTATCAAACCGTTCCTTTAGTGTTTCTATCTCTGGCACAATCTCCCCCCCCACTCCCAGTATCTGTTGGGGTCCTACAAAGCTCCGTTCTTGGCTCTTTACTTTTTTCATTCTACACCTCTTCTCCTGGGGCACTAATTCGTTCATACTGCCTCCAGTTCCACCTCTGCACTGATGAAGTCCAAATCTATTTCTCTTTGTGATCTCTCCCCTCCTGTACTATCTTGTGTAACCTTCTGTCTTTTGGCTAACTCCACATGGATGTCCTAATTAACATATCCAAAACAGAGCTTGTTATCTTCCCTCCTGCCAGAATCACCACCTCCTCAAATCTCCCTCACTGTCAATAAGACCACAATTTCATTAGTCTCCCAAGCCCGTTGCCTTGGTGTCACACTTGACTCTGCTTCATTCCTTATATCCAGACCCTCTCCAGTCTGGTCGATTCCACCTTATAAACATTGCCAAAATATGCCTTTTTTTTTTTTACTCAACATACTACCAAAAATCTCATCCATTCTCTCATCTCCCATCTTGACTACTGCAACCTCCTGCTATCTGGCATTCCTGGCACCCATATAATCACACTTCAATCCATCCTAAATGCTGCTGCAAGACTGATCTTCCGCTCTCACTGCTCCACATCTACTGCACCACTTTGCAAATCCCTACACTGGATCCCTTAGTCCTCCAGAATCCAATTCAGATTACTCACCCTTACCTACAAAGACCTCAACAACATCATTACTTTATACATCTGAATTCTCATATCAAAATACTTTCCCTCCTGCCCTCTTAGTTCTACCTTTGACCTGCACCTCATCTCTGGTAACCACCTCTCACTCCCACCTACAAGACTTCTCCCTTGTTGCTCCCCACTTATGTAATTTCTCACCACACCCACCCAGGCTTTCCCTCCACAGCGTTCAAAGATGTTTTCTAAAAATACATCTGTTTTTTTAAAGCTTACCTTATCCCTGATACTATTCACACAAATACACCCTCACAGCTGTCCCAATATCCAGTCTACACTAGCTCATCTTGTTTTAGCTGTGCCCTCTTCCACTTAGAATGTAAGCTCTGTAATGAGCAGGGTCCCCCATACCCTTTGTTTTCATGTCCGCATTTATTTTGTCTACCTTGTATGTCCTTGTTTTTGTTTAGCTTTTAAATCAGTTTATTTACAACAACAGTCTTATGAAGTAAAAAACAAATATCAGTAAATTTTGGACAACTAGAATTTTTTTTTTACAAGATCACATACAACTTGTGAAAGTACATATAGAGCATGAACATGTGATACTTTGTATCCACAGAGAGTATGTTACATGGTTCAGAGAAGTTAGAAACCAGCCAACTGTATCTCATTATTGTACCTACCAGATAGCATTTGATCCTGAATCTGGTCTGGTCCGGGGATGATGCCATGTTGTTGGGTTTTCTGTGTTAGCGAGAGAAGGGGGAAGGGTACAGGGAGGGAACAGTTAGGGGAGGGGATAGGGGGATAGGGAGAGGAGGGGGTTAAGGATGTAAAGAAGTAGAATAGGGGTAATGAGGGTAGCAAAGGAAGCCAAGGTAAAAGTTCACCCAGGATGGGGTGGCCTGCGCCACTACTGTCCCTGTATGTCCTTGTTTTATGTATGTTCTGTTACCCCTACAGGGGGAGCATTGTGGCGCCTTACCAATCTACAAAAATCCTAATAATAATAATAATAATAATAATAATAATAATAATAATAAATAATCATAATCAGCTATTAATTAACACAGTACAAACAAAACAGAGAATAAGCTATTCCAGACTAAGCTATTCATTTAACCAGGCCTGGATAACCTGTGGCTCTCCAGGTGTTGTGAAACTACAATCTCCAGCATATCCTGCCTGCAATCGTCAGACTGTCGCTTGCAAAACATGCTGGGGTTATAGTTTCACAACACTTGGTCAGCCACAGCTTGTCTAGGCCTGGACTAAACCGTGAACATAAGAGATAAGTACCCACTTGAAGTTGGCCTCTGCCCAGGAGCATGGACTTGTGAAAGAGGTCTAGACGAGCAAAAGTCTGAGAAGAAGGTATGAAAGTAGAAGGAAAACACGACTGAAAAGGGCCATGTTCACGAGAGCTTACATCCTAGAAGAAAACGAAAGGATTGTACAGTGGGAAAGTCAAGGTAGTAGCAGAGGCAGAGGAGATAGGAGGAGGGCTGATAGGTTTCAAGGAAGATGAGTTTTAATGGCAAGTTTGAAGCATAGTAGCTAATCTAATAGGGTGTGAGAGTGTGTCCCATAGGTGGGGAGCAGCACAGGGGAAATCCTTGAGGTAAGTAGTAATAGATAATCTATGTGGTAGTGAAGCAGCGGTCAATGGTAGAGTGGAGGGGACAAGAAGGAGTGGGGGTAGAAATGAGATTGGAAATAAAGGGGAGGGATATAAGTAAAGGGATAGGGCGCCAAAATGGTGTAGAATCATAAGGTCATCATCCAATATCTTATAGAACTGAGTTGGGCATACCAAACAATAAAGAATCTCAAGTGTGTTTAGGTTCTTTATCCAAAATATTTCAACAATTCATAGCAGACACAGAGCCAAAGTGATCAGAAATGACTTGACCGTGAAACCATAATTGGTGAAAAATCCTACAACATGCACACCAAACCCACCCCAAGGTGTATATGCGCACCAAAAGTACAGGCTTTAGAGCTTATCTGCTAACAGTCCTGTAGTCTTCTATGTTAGCTGTTCATCTCGGACAGATAATAATCAGAAAAAAATCCAACAGTGTAGTAATTTCTCATAAAAATGAAATACAAATAAAAAACCGTGGTTATCACACTCACATTTATATAACAAAATTGAGCTTATTTGAGAGCTGTACTCCACAGTGTGCTGGATCCTGGCAAAGATGTAAATGTGAATGAGTTCTCTGTACAGCACTGCAGAATCAGTGGCGTTATATAAATAATTGATGGTGATGATACATCAACAGGTTTGAACAAGATACAGGAGGGAAACATTCTTCAAAGGAAGAGAAGTACTAGGACACGAGGACATGCACTGACACTGGAGGGATGTAGGTCCAGAGGAAATCACAGAATGGGTAGTGGATAAGTGGAATAGTCTCCCATCAGGGGTGGTAGAGGCTAATACAGTAGAGCAGTTTCAACATTTTTGGGATAAAACATAAGAATATTCTTATAAGGAATAAAGGATCAAATAGGGTTTAAGGTTACCATAAGTTAATAAAACAATTGGCAGAATATATAGGACAAGCCATTCTTATCTGCAGTCAAATTCTATGTTTCTTAAAAACTTACATACATACACCTAGGACTACAAGGAAAGATGTACAGCTTACAATTTGATTGTGTTCCCAAAAGACTGACTCCAGTTATTAGGTGAGCTGGTCATTTTAAAGAATGTCTATCCCCACTCCACCCCCTGCGGTGTAACAGAATGTGATTGGTCAGCTAGACTGATGACAGAGTTTTACATTCTCACCTTTACAACTTTCTTAATCCCCAATGTTTATAAGTAGGATATTTTTCTTTCCTGGCAAGTGTCATGCAAACAAAATGTAATCAAATATAAACCCAGTTAAAATTCACCAATATATAGATAACAAATAAAGGCTATGTAAAGTTGATCAGTTGAGTCAAACCTCATTTTTTCCCATTCCCTGTGTGACAGTTGGCTTTTTTTGACATTTGGGTTGCTGTTTATTTTCCTATTTTGGAATAGGTGTTTGGTTACTATTAATATCAATTATAGGAGGAGCTAGATTTTTCCTATATAAAAATTTTAGGGGGAGCCCAGTGCTCTAAGACCACATGTGCCCTTCGAGTTTGGATGCCAGTCCCCCATCCGAGCTGTAGCCTTGAACTTCTGGTTAGGTGTCAAAAGTTACTTCAGTGACAGGACTTACTCCACATCAGAGGTCCTTTAAAGCTTCTCTTCCCACCCCCAAGAGGTGACAAATTGATCTCATAGTTCCAGTGCATTTAAATAACCTGCTGAGTAGTGGCAGAGTCACAGAATAACACAGGCAAATTCAACTCTGACATCACATTTTATACATTCACATCGGATTAATTCAGAATCTGGAAAATAATCCTGACACCGTCCAATACAGATCCCTGACAGACTGCCACATGGAGTGGAGCCATAAATTCTAGGGTTGCTGGTTCGTCAGCAGTTCGCTTCCCTGCAGTGGCTATAGCAAAGAAAAAGCTTTTAAGCAATGCAGCCAGCAAGAGGACAATTGAATAGCAATGGGTGACATTGAGAGGTGGGACAATTTCATCTATTTAAGAAATTAAAGTACCATACAATTTTATTTTGGCAGGTTTTTTTGTCAGATTTTGGGGAGGACATGTCTGTTTGTGCAGGTATGGGGGCCGATTCAATTTTCTGCGATGCTCCCAAGAACATCAGACACAAATTTTAAGCGATATTACTGTAAAAAGTAACGCTCATTTTTGCTCGCACCTTTATGGTGCACGAGCAAAAATAAGCGTTACTTCTGTAAAAAAATATATCCATGCGAGGCGTCTCGTGGCTGTTCTTGAAGCACCTCGCGCAGATATTTTAAGAATTCAATCTAGCCCATGGTGTCACAGAGTGGTGGTAAGTGAAGGGATTTACTGTGTGTAAGTTATGGGGTCAGGCAGTAGATGTAGGTTAAGGGGATTTCAATGGGTGTACACACACACACACACACACACACACACACACACATATACACACTCAGCTGGAATAAATACAGTTACCAGATATTTAAAGTGTAACTTGAAAAAGAATGGTACTTGTTGGTTAATAATGGCAGATGGAAATAGTTGAAGTGGGATTTGTTAGCTGTGCGTAAAGGTTTGATTTGGAATGCAGAGCAGCTGCAATGTAAGATGAAGTCACGGCCTGTCTTGCCATTGGTTAAACCCTCAACAGATGTGTGTACAATCTCTGCCAAAACTGACTGGAATCTGAGCTACTACCAGTCTTAACACATATACCAAGCAGTCTGAAGTAAATTTAGGGAAACTATCCTTTTAATGGCAGAGGGAGAGGATAGGAAATAATGATTTTAAAAAAATAAAAAAAAAATATTCTACAAACTAGCCAATATAGCAACTTTATTTAAAAAAATGTTTGAGAGTGTTACCTATTTTGAGGAATTATTACAGAAACTGCACACATTTTCCAAATCACTGGTTCTGTTTCAGTACAGAGGAATGTGTGGCATACCATCTGGAGGATCCAACAATAACAGCATTAATAATCACATTGTTTACTATAGGATGAACCGCTATTTCTAAGTTCAGATCAGCGCTGACTACTAGGGGAAGCCATTTAAGTTTTATCTCCTGCATGTGGACATTAAGAAGTCTGCACCTCTCAAGTCCATGACCTGCTGAGCATATGAACGGTTGGAGCTTCACTGTTTCAATATTTTATTACTGCTGCTTCTATTAACAGTACAGAAACACATTGCTAGTATAGCTTTAACCACATTTCTGAATTGTGGTACCTTTCAATCAATAAAAATTCCAAATTATTATATGCCTTTAGCAAATAGAAACAGAACAAAGTGCTTTCTCTCAGTAATTTTCTTCCTCAAATTAAGTGTTTCTGAAATAAGACATATGAATTACAGCTGTTGAAATTAAACTATGCCCCAAATAATAAATCAGTGAATTGTTTGAACCGTTATCAAGTTATCAGAGGCATTCCAAGGAGACCACAAACATTTACCCGTCCCAACTTCACACGGACCTTTTTCAGTGTTATGTCAAGAATCTGTCCAAGACCATTCTAAAGCTGGGTACACACTACACTGTTTTCGTCCAATAATCGGCTGAAACAGCTGACATATGACCGCTCGTTCAAAAGTCTGGTCAGTGTGTACAGTTACAAGATGGTCGAAAGTCTGCCCAAATGGACGATTCTCGCCTCATTTGGTTGGTCGTACCGTTTAATATTTCCGTTCCAATCTCGTTTTCGCTGCGTAGTGTGTATAGACTTCTGACAGATCCACGACAATCCTCCGATACTTCCTCGACCTGGGGGGCGTGTGTATGTAAATTTTTTATGTCAATCCCAGTACCACGTGGTGCGGAATCCACACATCACAGACTTGTGTTTTGTATAGATGTGTATTGCACCTGTCTGGCTGTAGACCGTTACATGTGTAAACGCCATATTAACCTTTATTACATAATGAATATGCCCCAATATGTCTGAAATACTTAGAATAAACCACACAGTGTTAACGCAACACTTTTATTGCTGGTAAAAAAAATAGCAATTTCAAACTTCTCTAGTACAGTATGAAAAGTGAACAAAAAGTAGTATTATAGTGAAATGGTGGTACTGGTTTGTGGCATAACAGTTGCAAACAGCATATACATATCATCGAAAGTATTATCAAGGATTTTGATTTTTCTCTTAATGTTCGCAATATTGGCTTTCATTTTTTTCAAATGATCGTAGAGCTCGGCGACATGTTTTCCCCTCTTCCGAACTTTCGTCTGATGTGACGATAGTATCTATGAAGCAAGAAAATACAAAGGTTTTACCATTTCGCTTCTATCTCTGTACTAAAGTTAGTACAAGTTTTATTCCAACACCTGACATGTGCTCACCTTGCACACTGCTCGAGATCACTTTGTGTTGTGGTCCCTCGGGCACATTTATTTTTTCGCGTTTTATCACAGGTGTAATTACATCAGTGGTATCTACAGTGTCCTTGTCACCGTTAATTCTTACTTCTGACAAAACAATAATCATACGTTTGCATTGGTTCATGTGACAGTAGAATAAAATACATAAAGTCCTTCATACAGGTACATTACACGACTACACGTGCTACTCACTTTTATGTTTTTACGGATTCGTTCCAGTCTCCTAGCTTCTTTATTTTTAAGGTCCGACCACCTCTTCTGGACTTGGAATTTATTTCTTTTTTTTACAAGTTTTTCCTTCAGTAATCGCAGTAGTTTTTGTATTATCAATTCCTTTCTATTATTCACTTTTCTGTACTTTCGCTTTTGACAGTCGTAGTCGTACTGGTCCAATACTTTGACCATCATCTCCATCTCTCTTGGGCTCATTGCCTTTGCTCTTTTACCTGCAGCACATTCTTCTTGAGCATCTCCATCCCCCTCTGTAACTTTTCCTACATTTGTTGGCCCTTCCGACACAATTTGTGCCTGCGTCTCCGTCTCCATTGCTTCCACCCCTACTAACACCTTCTCTTGATTCTCAATCTTCTCACGTTCCTCCGCGCCAGACAGGCTCCTCTATAATTTTATACACTCTGACATGGGCGTTTGTTTAGAGAATGGAGCATTGTGGGTGAAGACTATTCGTGTATAATAACCTCGTGTATCAGTGTTTTTTTTCCTATACCTGTAACCCATTCATGACCATTACATACAAAGGGATTTTACGATTCTTCGGAGCTGTACATTCGTTCACATATACGGTAAGTTATTTCTGATACATACATGTGTACTTGCATTGTTGAAATTTACAGCACGGATGGGACTTATGTTTCTTTTTATTATACAGATAATCATGACATATGAAAGAAATGCTGACCTAATGAAGGATTTTATTGAGACCTACAGGGCTCACCCATGTTTGTGGAAAGCCAAATCCAAGGAGTATTCTAACAGAATGATGCGAAACATTGCGATGCAAGAGCTTGTAAACGCATGTCTGCCATATCACTCTGGAGCAACTGTTGAATGGGCAAAAAGCAAGATCCAGAACCTTAGGACTGTGTATAAAAAAGAATTAAAGTTGAAGCATCCAAAAAATCTGGAGCTGCAGCTGATGACGTGTATGTGCCAAAGCTATGGTACTTTGATATGTTACACTTTGTGAAGGACCAAGAAACACCACGTACGTCCATTAGCAGCATGCCCACAGACAGCAGTTCATCCCCAGAGGTAGAGCAAGCATATGATATAGCTGCAAGCGGCACAGTAAGTACAGTACATTATGATGTTGTAATGTAACAGATTTATTAATGTTAAAACAATCAACACAATAACAATGTATAACATGTTTATAAATATTCATATATAATCATTTAGCCCTGGCACGGCACCATCACCGTTGAAATACGAAAGGTAGGCCTCACGATTTAATTTTTCCACTGAACAACTGTTTTTAGAGTGGCCACACTCTAATGGTGTTAAGCCCACTACCTCCATGTCCTCACCATTACTTTCCACATTGACCTGAGTGGTACGGCCACTATTGCTTTTACGCGGCAGAAAGTTATGCAGAACACAACAGGCCATCACAACTTTGTCAATTTTGTCCAAACGCAGGTTGATTGTCGACTGAAAAACTCTGAACCTGTTGCTTAGAATCCCAAAGGCATTTTCAATGACACGCCGAGCACATGACAGTCTGTAATTAATTATACGCCTTTCATGGGTCATATTTCTTTGCGGGTACGGTTTTAATACATTCCCATGCAATGCAAAGGCGTCATCTGCCACAAACACAAAGCTTAATCCATATTTTGTGCTGCTCCGCAATGGAAGGTTTAGGGCATTGTTTTTTAGTTTCTTATGGAAGGCAGTATGCTCCAATGCACCACCATCTGAGACTCTTCCATTTTCCCAATGTCCACAAATAGGAATTTATAGTTCGCATCCACGATGGCCATTAAAATAATGCTGAAAAACCCTTTGTAGTTGTAGTAGAAAGATCCACTGTTTGATGGTGGCATGATTCGGACATGTTTGCCATCAATAGCACCACCACAATTTGGGAAATTCCAGTCTCTCAAAGTCTTCCGCTATCACTTTCCAGTCTGCTTCGCTCGATGGGAACTGAAACAAAGATGTGTACATAGTTTACATTTGAACATGCATGCAATTACATCCCCTCATTCGTTTGCTTTTTTTCAGCCTGCACTACTGTCTGATGGGCTCCTGCTGGAAGTTGAAGACCCGGATGCTACAACAATTTATCCCACTCCATGTAAAAGCCAGCTAACTGCAGACAGGCAAGATGCGACCCAAGGTGATACACCAGCAAAAATAAATCAGAAGCGAAAGAGACGCAGAATACATGAAATAGCAGAAAGTGATGCACTGGCAGAAAGGATGCTTGATTGCGCTAACAGTCTGCTAACACCAAGAAAGGAACAGGACACATTTCTGTTACTCGCATCAACATTAGCTAGCAAAATGAGAAGTAGTAGCAAGTGCATACAAACTGAAATGGAGCGGCTGCTGTACGACGTCATGTGTAGGGCTTCCACTGAAGATTTGTGGCCGGACACATGTCTTTCCTCAACTAACCACAGACACCAACAAGCATACACATTTCAGACCATGGGTGGACAAAGCGGCATGTCTCAACCTTGTATGACATCCACGCCATTACCATCAGTAAGGATGCCACATTATGTTAGCGGGACACCTGGTATGGACACAAGCGAAATTTTGCACTACCAACATTTATAAACTGTTGCGCTGGTCCTAACAATTTATGATTTGCACATTCCAAGTTAAATGTATTTTTACAACGTTAAATATGTTAATATGTAAAACGATATTTTTACAATAAATATTGTTGCTTTTCACAAACCTTCATATACTGGTCACTGAGAACTTCAATTCTAGCATCACAAGTGTCAGGTATTATGACGCCAAGAGCTTGAGGTGAAATAGCTGTGCTGTATTTCAGATCTGCCAGTGTTCTCCCTGTTGCCAAAAAACGTAGGGTTGCCACCAGTCTTTGCTCTGGCGGTATTGGTCTCCTTAAATGGGTGTTCTCCCTCTGGATGAGAGGGGTTACAAGTTGGAGCAGTTCCTGAAAAGTAGAATCATTCATACGAAGAAAATTCTTGAAATCATCGGGGTTGTTGTCCCGTATCTCCTGTAGCAGGGGCATATGGCAGAACGTGTCTCTCCTCTTGAGCCACTCTTTGCTCCAACAAGATCTATTCTTTCTCCTTCTTTCTCGTACCAGCAGTCTTCTTGCCACAGTAAGCATGAGAAGTGCAGCTGCTTGTTCTTGTTTTGTAGCCATTGTACGTTTACAAATGGGAATGAATTAAGGGACAGTGTAGCCTTCTGTTTTTAAGCTGTTTTGGGAGTTAACTATAGTGCAGAGTCCGCCCCTTTATGCTAAGGTCTCCGGTATCTCGTACATTTCCTCGCAAATGTCGCTGCAGTGTGTACGAAATTAAAATCATTGCTCACGACAACATGGATGTAAAAAGTCGGTAAAGGGTCGTCCGCTCTTCCCTTTCTCGTTCTAAACAAGGCTAGTGTATATGCGGTCCATGGACCGAGCGATCGGACCATCGATCGCATGTAAAATCGCTCGGCATAAAAAGTTGGTCGAAATTTCTGTAGTGTGTACCCAGCTAAAGTCACAACATTTTATTTGTGCAATGATAAAATGTAGAATATTACATCATACATTGGCCTGACATAAAAAAGAAACATACCTGCACAACTTTAATATATTAAGATGACACAGAGGTGGTGAGGAGAAATTCCCAGTAAATAAGGAACAACCAGTGATTAGATTTGCTTATTGTAAGGAACAATGCACCGCCCCCCCCCCCCCCCCCCTCCCCGACTGTAAGGTGTGTTCACATTTATTTTTATAAACTAAGAATGACTCACTGAATATAGTAGGTGATGAATGGCATCACCTATCTAACATGTTTAACGCTCAATGTTTTTTTTTTAACCACATTATGTAATTTTAACGCTGTTTTATCATTTTCGAGCGGGATAACTTTACCCGCAATTCAATTCCATTTTTAATGCTATTTTTTTTTTCATGAAACGGTCCTCTCGCGCTCCAGAGAAAGGTCTACTGAAAGTATAGGGTGTGCGAGAGGCAGCCGCGTTAAAAGCTATTCAATTGTTTTTTAACGCGTCGGGTAAAACAGGAAAATATGCTGTTTTATCTCACAGATCCTTGGAGTGTGTTAAAAATAAAAAAACCTCTGAAAAGTATTTGAAATCATGTAATAATGTGGAAAAAAAAAGTAAAATTTATGTTTATCATTAATGCCTAACTTGTGTAAGTTGATTTTCTTGTGAAAAAATAATGAAATAAAATAAACAATAAAAAAATAAAATCACTAATTATATTTATGTATGTTTTTGGTACAAATATGAATGTAGTAATGTGTTTTGACATGGTATAGATGATTGTATGGTAAAAAAATAGTTCAATTAGAAAATATGCTAAAGTACTGTAATGTAGATATTATCGATTTGTAATACAATCTAATTTATGGAAATGTATCCAAAACCTTTTTTTTGTCTTATACACGACCACGTTAAAACTCCCCTTCACTTCCCCTAAAATCTCACAAAACACAATTTTTAACGGGCGGGGCAGTGGTCTCTCTTTTTCAATTGAATTGCACAAGTTTTCCCGCTGCGCTAACTCAAAATGGCCGCTATTGCCGTCAATTTTTTTTTTCCTTTTTACACGGCGGGCAAAAAAACCCTCAAAAACAAAAAAATAAACTCGCTAACAATTGAATACCCCCCAATGTCTCCTTTTAAATAATTAGCAACAATTCCATTGTCAAAATGCTTGTCATTCTGTAAAGGCTGGCTTACTGAACCATTAATCTGCATTAAAGCATATTCTATAGCGCTGAATTGTGCTGCTAGCTGGGGTCATATTGTTTTTACTGCCCTAATTAAATTCAAGCCCACCTTTCATTACAAGGGCAGGAAACCCTGAGTACATCCAAAGCAGAGGTTTGCCTGGGATATTTGCCAGCCATCTGGCTTTTCCTCTAAGCTGCGTTATATAACAAACATTTTATAACTTACAAGAAGAAAAACAAGAGAATGAAAAAGCACAACAGAGTTGTCAGTCCTGGTCATCAAGACAGACATTATTATTATTATCATTTATTTGTTAGGCGCCACAAGATTTCCGCAGCGCCGTACACCATACAAACAGTACACTATACAGGGTGAAACAGTACAAAACAATAAACAGAGATACCAGTACTTCTGGAGCTCCAGGCAGGTTAAAGCAATAAACACGGAGCCGAAGAACAGGTGAGGAGACAGGAGGAAAGAGAGCCCTGCTCAAGTGAGCTTACATCCTAAGGGAGGGAAAACAGAACAGGCACAAGGAGAGCCAGATGAGGCAAGGGAGAGAGCGAGTGGAGGAGATGAAGGGGTTATGCGGATGGTTGGTAGGCTTTAAGGAAGAGGTGGGTTTTCAGCGCACGTTTGAAGGAGCACAGAGTAGGAGAGAGGCGTTTGGAATGAGGGAGGTCATTCCAGTAAAGGGGGGCTGCACGGGAAAAGTCTTAGATTCTGGAGTGTGAAGAAGTGATGAGAGGAGGAGAGGCGGCGATCATTAGCTGAGCGCAGGGAGCGGGCAGAAGTGTGTATGGAGAGGAGGTTAGAAATGTAGGGGGCAGTAGAGTGGGAGAGAGCCTTGTATGTGGTGGTGAGGAGTTTGAAGAGGATTCTATAGGGGAAGGGAAGCCAGTGTAGGACGAGGCAGAGAGGGGAGGCAGAGGAGGAGCGGCGTGAGAGGAAGATGAGTCTTGCGGCCGCATTGAGTACAGATCGGAGGGGGGAGAGATGTGAGTGGGGGAGGCCAGTGAGGAGGAGGTTGCAGTAATCCAGGCGGGAGATGATGAGTGCATGGATGATAGTCTTGGCAGCATCCTGAGAGAGAAAGGGACGGATGCGGGCGATGTTGCGAAGTTGGAAGCGACAGGCTTGGGCAAGGGAGTGAATATGGGGGGCAAAAGAGAGAGGAGTCGAGGGTGACACCCAGACAGCGGAGTTGGGTGACAGAGGAGATGGTGGTGCCGTTGACGACAAAAGAGAGGTTATCGTGGGATGGGAGTCTGGACAGAGGAAAGACAATGAGTTCCGTTTTAGAGATATTGATTTTGAGAAAACGCGCAGACATCCAGGAGGAGGTGGCGGAGAGGCAGTCAGATACACGAGAGAGGAGGGTGGAAGAAAGATCAGGGGAGGAGATGTAGAGTTGAATGTCGTTAGCATAAAGGTGATACTGAAGACCGAAGGAGGAGATGAGAGCACCAAGGGAGGAAGTGTAGAGCGAAAATAGTAGAGAGCCGAGAACAGAGCCCTGCGGGACTCCTACAGGGAGAGGGTAGGGGGAGGAGGAGGAGCCGGACATGGATACAGAGGGGCGGTTAGCGAGGTATGAGGTGAACCAGGCGTGGACAGATCCTGAGAGGCCGAAGGAGAGAAGTGTTTGCAGCAGGAGGGGGTGGTCCACGGTGTCAAAGGCTGCGGAGAGGTCAAGGAGGATTAGTAGGGAGAAGTGACCCTTGGATTTAGCCGATAGGAGGTCGTTAGTAACCTTGGCCAGGGCAGTTTCGGTGGAGTGAAGAGGACGGTAGCCAGATTGGAGGGGGTCGAGGAGAGAAAAGTCCGAGAGGTGTCTGGCGAGGCGGCAGCAGACAATCCGCTCCAGTAATTTGGAGGCATAGGGGAGCAGTGAGATAGGGCTATAATTAGCGTGAGAGGTGGGGTCAAGATTTGGTTTTTTAAGGATAGGAGAGATCAGAGCGTGTTTAAAAGGAGGAGGGGACTACACCAGAGGAGAGTGATAAGTTGAAGAGGTGTGCAAGGTAAGAGCAGACGGTGGGAGAAAGAGAGCGAAGGAGGTGGGAGGGGATGGGATCGAGCGGGCAGGTGGAGGGAGGAGAGGAAAGAATAAGGGAGCGAACTTCTTCCCCTGTTGTGGGGCAGAAGGAGCACCAGAGTTGGTTGCTGGAGGGAGGCGAGGCGATGAGGGTGGCGGGAAAAGGGGAGGAGGAGGTGTTCCGTCTGATGGCCTCAATTTTGGATGAGAAAAAGGTGGCAAAGTCAGTAGCGGAGAGGGAGGGCGGGACAGGAGGGGGAGGGGGAGAAAGGAGGAAGTTGAAGGTTGCAAAGAGGCGGCGGGGGTTGGAGGATTGAGAAGAAATGAGGGACTTAAAGAAGGATTGTTTAGCGAGGGAGAGGGCGGAGCAGAAAGAGGACAGAATGAATTTAAAGTGAAGGAAGTCAGCCAGGGAACGAGATTTCCTCTAGAGGCGTTCAGCAGTGCGAGAGCACCTTTGGAGGAAGCGGGTGAGTTTGGAGTGCCAGGGTTGAGGAATAAGGCGGCGCCTGCGGATAGCGGTGGCCGGGGCAACAGCATCGAGGGCAGTAGTGAGGGAAAGGTTGAAGAGAGAGGACGCCTGGTCAGGGCAGACCAGGGAGGGAAGCAGTGATAGTAGAGTTGCAAGAGAGGAGGAGAAAGAGGTGGGGTCGATAGCATCAATGTTGCGCCTAGAGAGGGTGGCTTTAGGCGGGGCGGAAGTAGGGGAGGAGGACAGAGTGAAGGAGAGGAGATGGTGGTCAGAGAGTGGGACGGGAGAGTTGGAGAAGTCAGAGAGATCACAGAGATGAGAGAAAACAAGGTCGAGGGAGTGACCAAGACAGTGGGTGGGGGAGGAGGTCCACTGAGTGAGGCCAAGAGAGGTGGAAAGGGCGAGAAGTTTGATGGTGGCGGGGTCGGAACGGTTATCAATGGGGATATTAAAGTCGCCAAGTATGATGGAGGGGAGGTCAGAGGCGAGGTAGTGGGGGAGCCAGGCAGCGGAGTTGTCGAGGAAGAGGGACGTGGGGCCCGGGGGACGGTAGATGACAGAGACACGGAGGTGGATAGGAGAGAAGAGACGGATGGAGTGAACTTCGAAGGAGGAGAAGGAGAGGGAGGGTAAAGTGGGAATTAACCGAAAAGTACAGTTAGGGGACAGGAGAAGGCCCACTCCTCCACCTGGGCGCTCATCCGGTCTGGTGGAGTGAGTGAAGGAAAGGCCCCCGTAGGAGAGAGAAGCAGGAGAGGCAGTATCAGAAGATGTAAGCCAGGTTTCAGTGATGGTAAGAAGATTTAGAGAGTTGGAGATGAAGAGGTCATGGACAGAGAATAGTTTGCTACGGATGGACCTGGAATTCCAGAGGGCACATGAGAAAGGGAGGGTGGGAGCGGTGAAGATTCGAATGAGATTGTCGGGGTTAGTGGAGCGGGGGGGAGGGTGAGAGGAGGGGTAGTGAGAGTAGGGCGAGAGAGGGGGGCTGGGGGAGAGGATAGGTATAACATTTCAAGTCTTCAAATTTTACAGGAGAAAGAAACCCTGCAAAGCAATCTGAGGTAGACAAGAACTAAGAAATAAATAATGTACAGTATCTAAAGGTCAACTGGCCAGGAAAACAATTTCTCTTTTACAGTATGAAGCAAATGTAATGTTTTACGGATCAGTATTTCAGTCTAGATAGATAGCAGCCAAGGTGGCTGCACAGAAAAAGAAAAGACAGAAACGGAGGTCGAAATGGCCACAAAATATAACGAGATTCAGTCAGTCTGTGTATCGCTGGCAAGAGCAAGTTGCAGAATCCATACACCCCCCCTCCACCCTTCGAGCATCCCACACAATCACAGATGTCTCCTGCTTACTGTAGTCAGGCAGCCAGACACAGCAACGTAAGCAAGCAGCAACTGTAACCTAATTTTAGAAGATGTGCAGCCCTTGACGCCTAAAAATAATATAATGTAATCACAGTAACCTCTAACAGTTCTGTTAATACTTCTCAAATCCAATCACTTCTCCTTCACAGGGAAATTGCATTAAAATCAGATGGAAGGGGGAAAATAGGAAGAAAATGCTTTAGGAAATTTTAAGGTCTGACAAAGTTATTTTCTCAACATAATGGAGACTTGTCTGCGTGTGCAAAAACTCATTGAAACCAAGTCATGGTTAGAATCTAGTTTCTAGAGCCTAGTCATACAAGGATACACTGACTACAAACATATTCTACTTCCTGTGGTTGGATCCACAGAACCCAGTCACGCAAATATCAGACATAAAAATCAGAATGAGGACATAAGCAGCTCTGTTCCATTCTGCAATGCCATTTCAACCTACTGTACTAGCAGTTTAGATTAAAATAAAAATGCAGCTTAAAAAGTGTTTAATACCATGAAAGCCTCTCTTAAAATATACAAACCCGGCAAGAAGTTCCAGAAGCTTTATTTAACTTGTATTTAGCAATTATATTAGTGTAGGTTGTACAAAAATCACAATACTACATATCCAGCCTGTACAACAAAATTTGTTTTGCAAACATGTGTTGTTGCTCCACATTAACATTTCGGTGGAAATTCCACCTTCATCAGAATGTTTATGGTGGGTTCACTAGCAAGACTGGTGTGCAGGCTGCATATCTAATATTCATAGCACTTCGGATGGGCCATGCCCACCAGCACATATAGATTTAGATAATAAAAAAGGGTGTGCATGTAAACTCTATTATACCCAAAATGTACAAAATCAGGTGGAAATTTTGGGTAGACAATACATCAGTGTGATACAAATCAGGTTTGAAGAAATCGTCACTAGAGTCATGTTATCACAATTATTTCTACAGTTTTAAGATAATCATATTAGAGTATTTCTGTATATTCCATTACAATTACAAATATTGATTTTCATTTTGCATTAAATGACAAACATTGTCACATTCTATAATAAGGTCACTAGGTGGTGGTTATGGTTTGTTTTTTTTTTTTTTGTTTTAGAACAAGAAGGTTCAAGAGATACTGGTGGTTACGAAAGATGAGAACACTAATATGCCAAGTGAAAAGCAATGTTGCTCACTGAGATAAGGTACATACTGATGATTGCTAATATAGGAAAGGTTCCTGCCTCCCTAGTGGGTGTTTGGCAGTGTGTGGCTTGCCATCAGACCTACAGGAAATCAATCAGAAGATAGCGGCCACACAAAGACACGTCAAACTGACCAGCCAATAGGAACGCTTGCGGTCTGATTGGTGGTTTACCTGGTCCTGTTAGTTTATAGTGTGATTAAACTTAATTATTATAATCATCTTATAGAGCTAATGCACAGCCTTGAGCCATATAGAGGACGAATGAGTATGCTAATGTGTACGGTACACATTTCTCCAGTCATGTAAGATTATATAAGGACAGGGCTGCATGTGACTGGGGTAGTGTTTATATGAGAAGCAGAATAGAGGCAAGCAGGAAGGGTCATCTGACTGTAAAGAGCAGGGTCCTCCAACAACACAGTAGTGTGACACATACCTCTGTATGATACTAAGTCCATAAACCGAATGTGTAAAGGTGATAACAATGTATTGTATCATCTTTACATTAAATTGATTTTGTATGCGTATATTAAATTAGAAAATGTCTTGTATAAAATACATACTAAAAATGTAGATGGAACAGATTTATAACAGTGCATTTCACATCATGGTACAGAATGAGTCTTACAAATAACTCAAAAATATCAAGCAATTCACAGCTAAATTAAACAGATGATCGCACAGAATTTCTGTTTAATCCTTAGCCACAACACATAGTTTATTGCAATATGCCTTACTCCAATTGTATAAGCCAGCCCTCCCTAATTCTAGCAGTGCTTCAAATCTAATTCACTGCGGCCCATTGGGAATGATGTAAGAAAAAAATAAACAATTTGTATAAAGGTAACCCTAAAAGGGTTTTCATCACACTGGATCCATCTGACAAACGCCATTATTTTGTTGAAAGGAGTTAGATTAGTTTTTCTCTTGGACATCAAATAGTAGGTTTCCCACTAATACATAATTTTGGAAAAGTAAGGCGAGACTTCCAGAGAAAATAATGGATACCACATATTAGTACCTATTGCAATACTGCTAATAATCCATTTCGCAGACAAATCAGATGATTTTTATTTATTTTGTTAACATAAAAATATTGTTACACACTGGCAAAATAAAAAGTCAGAAGCAACTGAAAATTTAAAGTGGCCCAGAAAATACTTGGAAATAAGCAACATGTTACTGACAAGATGAAACGGACAGTAGGTGGGGGCTGATCCGCGTAGTAGTAATAGTCCTCAGGGAAGGGTTCACAGGAAGTAAACTAATGCTGGAGTCAGCCCATGCAGCCCAGATCGGGGCCCTTGATTCCCCCCAACCTTCCTAGGTTTATTTTTTTTAATGATATAACAAAAAAAAAAAAAAAACCCTAAGTGCTAGATTTACTAAGCTGCGGGTTTGAAAAAGAGGGGATGTTGCCTATAGCAACCAATCAGAGTCTAGCTGTCATTTTGTAGAAAGCACTAAATAAATGAAAGCTAGAATCTGATTGGTTGCTATAGGCAACATCCCCTCTTTTTCAAACCTGCAGCTTAGTAAATCTAGCCCTAAGTCTGCCCCACTAGCCTATGGACTCTTTAACCTTGGTCTAAAAAGGACACAAGATAACTCCCAAGACCCCTATCAATTTCTACCTAAATGACGATTATTATTCTAAGACCTCCACAAAAATCAAAGTCTGTTTGAAATACTGATCTGAAGTAATCAAATGGAAAAAAAATATAGATTGTTCATTTCCCCTGTGGGACACACTAACTAATCACACTTGACATGAGAAATTATCTGGCATCTGAATGATAATTTTCAGAGGGTTTTTTTTTTTTTTGTTTCCTCCAGTTCATGATGGTGTGTTTACATGTTATCACATTTTAAAAAAACACATACTTTTAAAAAAAAAACACATACTTTTAAATTTATCTTTAAAACATGTCTATCCCAAGAAGAGTTACAGAGGGCATTGGGAGGTATAGAGGAGATTGGAAGGGTCCAACCTCTTCTTGAGGATAAGGGCACAACTACCACCATGGCTGGGACGGACATCCTAAAAGTTTTGCACACAGGAAGGCAGAGGCAACGTTTTTTTTTTCTTTTTGTGTTTATATTGCTGGTAAGACTTGATCCAGTGAGAGAACCAACTGTATGTTAGCTCCACCAAATGTGACATGCTCCACTTACTGTCACTCTGCCTACCATGGCGTACTGCACTGGCCTCACTGGTGTGGTTAGGGCTAAAGGTCTGCTAACCTCTCCTACAGTTTATTTGGTCCCGGCTACATGAGGCCACTCAATATTTTTCCATGGCCACTTTAAGTTCCCAATCCACACCGTTCACATTGCATATATTTTACTTGAATTATTTTTCCATTTTTTTCATATATTTTCATGCTCATCTTTTTACCTTTACTATAATTACTAGATTATTCACAACTTAAGGAGATCACAGAATCTATTAAGGGATTTATTATTATTATTATTATTATTATTATTATTAAAACTGTATGTATATATTTTTAATATAATATATTTATTTCGCTGCACATGGTTAAATAAATATTTAACCATGTGCAGCGAAGTGTTCCTTCTACTAAAAGGTATGCCAACACTGTTGCTACAGCAGTATACTGGTTCATGTTTCTGATGTTAAAAATCGGTAGATCGTGAAATATATTCTGTTTTAAGAGTAGATCACCGAGTACAAAAGTCTGGCCACCACTGATTAAGAGGGTTCCCTGCTCAATATTTATAATATTTACTTAGCCCCCGCCCCCTCCATACCTCTATTATGAAATTATTTAAATTACCAGCATGTAGTCAGTTTATCCAAATACAATAATAACAATATCCATTCATTCGGTTTATAAGCATCCACTAGGAATCTATATTAAAGCAAAATAAATGTAATGGTAAAAGATGGATGCTTTTTAAATGTGGGATAGATACATAGTCTAACTTCTCAACAATATTATAGTTTCTATTGGTTTCTACTCTCACCATGACTAAGGGTTCGATTTATAAAACTCTCTAAAAATGAAAAGTGGAAGTTTTGATTATAGCAACCAATCATATTCTAGCCATCATATATCTAGCTATCATTTTCTAGAATGTGCCTGATAAATGATAGTTGGAATCTGATTTGTTGCTATGGGCAACACCTCCACTTTTCCTCTTTAGAAGGTTTGATAAACCTACCCCCTAGAGTGCCCCATAGACATGTTACACATTTTAAAAGATTTTATTTTAGTTTCAGCTCTACTACGAGTAGTTTTGCATTTCTGATATGTTCCTATATTTTTGAAGCAACTTGTTGTGCCAGTATGCATTGACATTATCAATACAATAGAATTCATTTATATATAAACATTGATTTGTAGACAAATGTAGGTTTTGGAAATATAGAGAAGTTGAAGATGCTGACATTACCACACAACAATCTCCTGTAAAATAAATATGAAGAAAGTCTCTAATTTTCTGTAAAAGAAGTGGAGATAATTTTGCATTTCCAGTAGTCATGACCTGGTGACCACAGTGTTCTGCTTCCTCTTCAAACATGCAATACGTGTTGTAGGTTTCCCATTTCCAAATTCGAAGCAGGGTGACATTGCCCAACAAGTGTAAGAGGCTAACATGAAATAGCAATAACATATTATTGAAAAGTCTATTACATTTTTAATTTTCTTTTAGGATAAAAAATTATAAATATTAAAAAACTTGCTTTGCCATTGAAAAACTGAATTTGCTAAATAAGAGAAATATATATTTTTTGTCATGAGGCAACTCCATTTTACAAGCTTCAGATGTTGTTATTTTAAGTGACCTCTATGGGGTATATTTACTAAACTGCGGGTTTGAAAAAGTGGAAATGTTGCCTTTAGCAACCAATCAGATTTTAGCTGTCATTTTGTAGAATGCACTAAATAAATGAAAGCTAGGATCTGATTGGTTGCTATAGGCAGCATCTCCACTTTTCCAAACCCGCAGTTTAGTAAACCTAACCCTAAATGTTTGCTGCTATCAGCCAATTTAAGGTCCGTAAGGTCCTCTGCAGTTTTTTTCAGTAGGATTGTAGCCTCATCTAGAATTATTTAATTATCATATCATTAGTTCAGATACCATGCTGAAATTAGTAGAGGGATAGTGTCTTAATACAGCCCACTGTGCGATAAGGCAAAACTGATCTGAGAATTACCATTTGTGATAGATCTATGGCTTTCTCTAGCAATGCAAGAACTATAAATTTATGTCAGATGCTATTAAGCACACCTCTAAAAGTCTTTAAAAATATGATTGTTTTAACCAGAAATGAATGTGTTGCTTTATGTATACAAATTAGCATTATGACCACACAACCACTAAGATCAATTGCCATATATTTGTAATGACTTGAAAACATGTAATAAACAGGTGGATACTTGATATATTTTTGCCTCCTTTTAAACTCCAGTTGATTTTATGGGACTACAATGTTTTTACTTTACAAAGGAAAAGGGGAAGCTGGCTCTAGGCCTCTAAGAATTAGATATGTTGGGGTTGTTTCAAAATATTTCCATAAATATAATAAAATCTTAAAAAAAATATATGCACATTACACACTTTTTTTTTTTAATACATACACAGCAGTTTTAATAAAAGGGTCAAAGTGGCTCACCTTAATCCCTACTAATAAAGCCTCAATACAGAAGGCCCTAAAAACTTTTCCCTCCAGCCACTGGTGTCCTAACAATTTTAAATGTATAGTTTGTGTTTGTCTCTTTTGAAAAACACGAGACACTTAACACTTGCAATTTGCCATTGTAAAAAGGGAATGAGACCCTGCTAATGAAATATTTGCCCTGCGCACTAGTATTCTGTATAATCCCCTAATATTACTGGTATGCAAACTGCAGATCCCTTTGCACCCAACTGGTGGACAGCAATCCGCATCAGGACTCCACTGCTTTGCTGCAAGACAAGTGTAATTACTCTGCTCTTCAAATGTCCAAGCGCTGCTTTCTGAAGCACAACAAGTAGAGCTCTTCCTCCAGCCTGCTCACGTTCTCAGGGCTCTGGTGTCCTGGAGGGCAGTGAGGCAGGTCCTGTGTGCGCGTAGCATTTGGCATAGGCCTGAGAGCGTTTGGGCTATGTCTTAAATTATATATTTATTTTTTCTGTTTGCAGAGCAAATTTGCATTTTAAATGCCACCTGAGAAAAATGTGCTTATACAACCATGATGGTTGAAGCTAACTGACAATTTTAAGGAGTGGTTCCAAGATTTCAAAATTGCCAAAGTCATCTTTTTGTGCATGAGAAATCCGAATCTGGACCGTTCGCTGCTAAGGCTCATCATACTTTTATCTGGGTAATTGTTGTTGCTCTGGAGGTGGAGTTAATTGATCCTCAGGATGAGGCATCTTTGAAAGCACAGCTAAATGATTGACCCAGTAGCTTTCTGGACAAAGATAGTCCACATGTACTTGTGAAACCGCATTCTCCACCACAAAAATGGAATGATGATCGTAGATGAACATTTACTACAGTCTATTTGTACGGCATTTTTCCCCTTTGTACCAAATTTCAAAGGCCAGGTCAAAGAGAAAGCATTCCAGCTTTCCCAGAAATAATATCATCATAGCAACTAGATATAAAAAGTCCTGTGAAGTTATGTGAATAGTTAACTGTCCCCATACATATCTTCAGTTTTGATGTTCAGCCCAGATCTTCTTCTGACAACAAACCCAGGTAAGTGAACCTTTACTAAAACAACTTAAGTAACCTGCCCACTAGGAAAAAATCTTGAGCCTCAATACTTCAGTATTAAAGGAATATTCTCAACATTTTATCATCAAAACAGAAAACTTCTGGTTGCCATTGAACAGAAGTATGCAACTCCTAACAAAAGGTCTACTTCAATCACAACCACCTTTGGTAAAGACATCCTTTCTTACTTTCTACAAGAACTGTAAATCAGAGCACAGGCTGCCATGTGAATGCCTTTCAAATAAGGGGGCCTTTTTATCTATCTCCTTTTTCTTTAAAATCCCCCGAAAACTGCAGTTTTCAGGTAGCAGCATTTTGAAGGATCGCCTCAATTTGGAACTAGGGCATCGCAGCCTCTTCGAACGCAAAAGCCGTCCCCATAGGTTTCTATGGAGATTTTTATTTTGCGAGATTTAGCAAGTTCGGAAAATCAAAGATTTTTATCCTTGTGTCCGATGAAGCCTATATGTAGAGCAATGTGGTAGAGGGGTCACCGCATTTTACCTGCTCTCCCCTCCAATTACCATTACAAAGGTGGCCACATTGTGATAGTGACCATAGAGGAGATAGGTGACTGGTAAATAATATACCTATATAAAAGGAAATCATTTAGTTTAATGTAAAATGATGCTATAACTATGCAGACCACCTATTAAATATTACATGTAATTAACAAGTTTAACATTAACATGTTAGGTACAGGGGCATGTCATTTAATTCTATCACGCACTGTTTTACATTGTACGACTCTCCAGAAAAGCTTTATTCCCAGTTAGCATTTTAAAGTGAACACAGCATTACTTATTTCTCATAACACTTACCTAAACCTTTAAAAGGAGTTCACATGTATTAATGTGACCATAGTAATCACTAAAGCAAGACGATGGCTGGGTAATTTCGCAGAACTTCACGCTGCAAAGCCAGCTGATTTACCTTTGAGCAGATGGAGTATGCTCAGTAGAGCATATCTGAAATTCATTTCATTATGTTGTGTAAACTTGACACTTGCCATAATTACCCTGGTGCCCTTTTCCCTGTTACGGTGGCTAAAAATGAAAGCCTGCATTTTAAACCCCTGCAGCATTCTGCACTTTGATGGAGCAGGGCTGAAGGGAAATTCAGATGCTGTTCATGTGGCATTTTGTTTTATCCCTTGCCATGTGCTTGGATTTCAGAATGTAGCGTTTTGGTAAATACAGAGCAGTAGGAGACAGGCAGGAAAAAACAGAAAGTTCGCCTTCCAAGTGGGTGGGCGCTGACTTGGTGATGAGATGGACAAAATACAAAAAAATTAAAAAATCCATTTGCACAACTTGGTTTCAAAGCATGTTGAGGTCCAACAGCACAGATCATACATACCAGAAAGTAAAAAAATAAATTAGTCTGTATTCTCTGAATTCTAATAAAATCACATGTTCTGGGTCAGGCTGCCACCTAGAGGACAATGGATACTTTTTTTATTTTTTAATGAAAGAAAATTATAAACCCATTCTCACATATGGTGTGAGAAAGTGGGTAGAATACTTGATCACTAAAAAAATGTAAAACACCTTATTGTTCAACTTGTTTTCAACGCACTTTTGATTCTTTGAACCAATGTAGTGTGTGTGTGTGTGTGTGTGTGTGTGTGTGTGTGTGTGTGTGTGTGTGTGTGTGTGTGTGTGTGTGTGTGTGTGTGTTGTGGTGGAAACATGCCCATAGGAAGATATTTTTCCTGATTTTTAATGTGGTTTCCAGGCATTAGCTAGCACCTGAAATTCATATTAACAGCAACAAACCCTGAATTTTGCACTGAAGCAAATTGGTGAACTTGCTTAATGATCAGAATTTTTTTTTTTTACTGCATAAATACAGAAGACAACATGTCTATTAAAATGTTTCAAGTGATCTACAAATTGTCCCAAAGTCTAATCTATCTCCTTACTAAAACACTATTACAAGCCTTCCCAATGTAATTGCAGTATAAATTATAATGCAAAGCAATTTAAAGCAAACTACTTAATTGACTTAATAATAATTATTTTAAAAACAAAACCAGCACAACATCCTTTGGAATAACAATAAGCGTTCAAGGCTGGCTCATTATGTGAATGTTACTTTGCTATTCCCCAAACCCTATTATTGTGTCTAATACAACCTGCTTATCGCTCCCAACTTCACTTAATTTTAAAGTTACATATACTGATGAGTGCCTGTAACAGCCTAGGGCAGCTATCTTCAAGCCCTACATACCAGGAATACAAAACAGGATATGGGGATTAACAAAGTAAAGTTTTACTATACCCTTGATGACTGCCCATAGTAGATCTACATCCTCTTGTGCTGGATCTTAGGAGTATAAGGAAGCAGATAAATAGAAATCTTGGTCACTGTTTAACAACTGGCAACCTTAGAAAGTGGTTCCCTGTCACACACTGCTGCACAGCAATCAATATAGAACTCTGTAAGGAGGGGGGGAAGCTATGTCCCACCTTCTTTAACCCCTGGAAACCTCTGTGAAGTCATCACCAAACTTTCCAGACAGGCTCTCTGCACTCTTCCCCTACGGTTAGAGAATGTTTTAACATGGTGTAAGCTTATGGTCATTAATAATTACAAAACTGAATCCAGGTGGAAAAAACTCCTAGTTCAGCACTGAATTAAAGAAAGCCCCATAGCAACAAGCTAGAACAGTTGCTTGTATGAAAACATAATCGCTTTCATTAAAGCGATACAGGACTTTATGTAACAATCTATTGTAACAAAGTCAATGGTTTAGTACATGGTAGCAGATACATTTCACCAAGGTTCCTAACTTACTACTTTTAAAAGCCCCAGGAAAATGTTTGTGTTGTGTAAGCTGCTTGCTGAAGAGCTGTAGGCTTGATTGAAAAGCCAAAAAAGGGCCCTGGGGTTTATGGATCGAGAGAGGGTGGGTTCCATAAATGAGGCATATAAATCAGGTCTTACAAGTTACCAGTCACTGCTGGTAATCAGGAGATGCACCCGAGTTGTGCAGGTAAAAGACTGCAAGACAGTTCAGTCTCTCACAGCCTGGGGACTGAGGCTGCAGAGTCTCTGTGAGAGAAAAGCCCGATATCTGCCTGAAAGTGAAACTGCTAATGTGTTATATTAGTTTATAAGTCAGGAGTGAACTATGTTTAGTTAGAGCCGTACGGCAAGGTGTTTATTTTGGAGTTTTCTTTTGCTTTTCTTACAGAATAAAACTGGCTGATGCCAGTTGCACAAAACCTGTGTGGAATCTCTCAGCTGCTATAAACACCAGGAGATGGTGCCAGCTCCGCCACCCCTACCCGCTCACACAATATATATTATATATGGATGACAAGTGTTTAAACGGATAGCTGCCATTTCCAGTCTCTCCCCCTATCCTGTCACCTCTACCCTAGAAACATTGCCAAAACACAACCTTTTTTTTTTTACCAAAACTCTTCATCGCCTCACACATTAACTACTGCAAACTCTTCCGATCTGGCATGGCCCTCAACTATCTTACCCAACTTCAATCCATCTTAAAAATTACAGCAAGTCTGATCTTCCTGGTTTGCAGTTCAACATCTGCTGTATCGCTACACTGGCTTTGTATCGTCCAGAATAAAATTCAAGTTACTTACCCTTACCAATAAAGCCCTCAACAACTCCACCTCATCATACATCAAATATCATCTAAAAATACTCTCTCTTAGATCTACCTTTGACCTGCGCCTCATCTATGGTAACTACCTCTCACTCCCACATATTAGACTTATGAGTCACTTATGGAATTCCCAACCACACCCAATCAGACTCTCCAACAGCTATGAAATCTTTAAGCCCTCTCTGAAAACCCATCTCTTTCTTAGTGCGTACCCACCTTCTACCAACACTACCACATAACTGTCCAAATCTCCCCTCTGAGCCACACTCGCTCCTCTTGTTTCAGCTGTGCCCTTCTACAATTAGAATGCAAGTTCTTATGTGCAAGGCCCTCCAAACCCTTTGTGTACACATCTACCTTTTATGTATGGCATGTTTTCTCCACTGCGGTGGAGCCTTCCAAATCAAAAAATAATCAATTAATTAACCAACAGAAAATCTAAGTTAAAAAGAGAATTATGCATACACTATTTTGATTATTTACGATATAATTCTAGGTGTACCACATGATCTCTGCAAGTTGATATCGATCTCACACACCTCAAAAGGTAATCATGATGAAGCTTTGGATAGTGTCCAGATGTGATATGACCAGTGTGCCATTTTTATTTTTACTTCTCTACTGGACAAGTAAAACAAGGTTACTTACTGGCTCCCGACCATCCATGGCTTCCATCCAGAGCCGCCTGTCCTCTTCTGAAAGAGCCTGCATTGTTATTGTAGTCGGTCTGTGGAAAAAAGAAAAAAAAAAATGAAGGAGGACACAATTGGTCATTTTAGCTATAGGCGATGAACAGATTTAGACAACACAGGTGAAGCTAGCAATCAAGGCAGTAGTTTCCCACCTGTCAAGTGGTTTGCCAAGCCAAAAATGCAGAAACCATGTTTTACAAATGCATACCCTCATTTACTACTAGTTAAAGGATTCTGAACCTGGCAGTTGTGGGAGAAGGAGAATCCATAGCCAGCACTGTACTGAGGACATAATCTTTGTCATCTAGTGGGAAATGTAAATTTTACACTGCCGTTTGAGAGAATAACATGGACAAGCATTTCAGGCATCTATTTTAATAGAATTACAATTTTATGGAATTTACAGATACAACAAATGGTTCTTTTAATGTCTGAGTGAAGTATGTCCCTTACAAACACATTGCAATTATGAAAAGAAGCATTACCGTCACAAGTAAAGTAAAAGCAGGTTACAGTGAAAGTATGAGTGAGGCTATATAGGCTGTATGACAGTATGTGTTCCTTTGAGTGCCAGCTATCTAACCAGTCTAACATCTACAGAATACTAATTTCCTTTTGAGAGCTGTACACAATCGGGAACTTGGTCTCTTATGAGCAGTGGCTAAGCAACACATGGTCTATGCCAAGTCAGAGTCACATATTTAGCAGTGTCCACTGAAATCTATCCTTATCCTACAATTTTGTTACTTTGCAATCTACCAAGATGTGGCTTTAATTATGCTTTGACATATAGAGCTGTTTCTAGTTATTTGTGAAACATGGTATACTATTTTAATATGTGCTTATATTTATATATGAAGAATATTTTTGTTTTATTAAAATAATCTGTGTACGTATATTTATACTTTTTATTAGAAGGAAATTTGCATTCTACAAATGTTGACTTTTTATTATATATAAAACTCTGATAATCATCAACATTTATTTATATAGCGCCCAAAAATTCCATAGTGCTTTACGATTGGGATCAAACACAGTGATAAACAAAACTGGGTAATACAGAGAGAAAGGCAAGAGGGTCCTGCTCGCAAGTTTACAATCTGAGGTTAAGAGCTACATAATGCATATTACTCTAGCCAGAATGCAAAGGTAAAAAGTGCTTAGCGGGCTATATGATCCAGTCACACAGCAATGTTTGTCATAGGTTTGATGTCTTGTGTGAACTGTGTAAAGGGTGGTAATAGGTGGTAATGCTAGGGAGGTTAAGAAGGTGGTTGAGCAATATTATAAGCTTGCCTGAAGAGGAGGGTTTTCAGAGAACGCTTGAAGGTTGATGACTTGAGGAAAGCCTTATTGTGTGAGGGAGGAAATTCCACAAAGTGGGTGCAGCACGAAAAAAGTCCTGTAACCGGGAATGGGAGCAGGTAATGAGAGTGAATGAGAGATGCAGATCTTGTGCAGAATGGATGTGTTGAGTTGGGAGATATTTTCAGACAAGTGAGGAGATGTATGTTGGTGCAGTTTTGTTGAAGGCCTTGTATGTTCAAGCTTTTGTTTTAATTCTCTGTATATATATATGGGTCAGCAATTCCATAATTGATGCAACTGCTTTGTAAGAAAACTCTTTTTTCTTCAATAAGATGTTCAATTCTGTAGAGGGCTGATGACACCAATAGTGTTTTAGGCTAACATTGGTGAGGTGCCAAGTTGAATCAAACGTGCAACCATTATAATAATCTGAGATGTGCTTGTATATTGTAATGTTAATTATCTCCCCAGTGTAAAATTCATTTTGTGACCACCAATGTAGGCATAAAGAGAAACTATATATAGTGCTGACACGACAGGTGTCATCTCTGGTACGCTTATATGTTTGGAGTGTTGGAGAAAAGACATGAACGAGCTTACCTGTGTAACTGCTCCGTAGTCACTCAATTACAGCTCCCCTTTTCTCACAGTGTTTCCTCTGCTATATGTGGTTTGTTGTTATGTCTACATTGATGGTCACAAAATGAACTTCACTTCTACAACAGATATATGAACTGTATGTCTGGTGACCGTTAGGTGGCACAAATAACTATTTTGGGTTGTCTTACATCTGATATCTCATTTTTTACTACTATTCATATTTCACTACTGTTATATGAACCCTTTCATGTGATTACACCTGAAGGCGCCGTCCTTTACCTCCTAACGTGTGTGTATGTGTGCAATTACATACATATATATATATATATATATATATATACATACATACATATACACATATATATATATATATATATATATATATATATATATATATATATATACACACACACACACACACACACATATATACACACATATATATACACACACATATATATCATTAATGCCTTGAGCAGTTTTCAATATTAATGTATTGTCATTTTTTAATCAGGTATATTACACCACTGTATTTCATTTGGAAAAGTTATCTTTAGTACAGTTATGTTTTCTATTACTTTAGTGTAGTTGGATTTGAAACCAGCATTTTTCCATTCTTGTTATCTCTCATCAGGTTTTTTAATAAGCCAAAGAGAAACACACAGAAAGACTGCTGAGAGGCCCTGTCTTTTGTCAACTGGCCACACTGTCTATATGTAAAACTAAAGCTGTATATATCGTACATACATACATATATATCTATAGACATATAATATATTATTGTGCTGCACACTAGGAAGATAATGAACATTACACCATACAAGCACATCTCAGATTATTATAATGGTTGCACGTTTGATTCAACTTGGCACCTCATCAATGTTGGCCTAACACACTATTGGTGTCAACAGCCCTCTACAGAATTGAACATCTTATTGAAGAAAGAAGAGTTTTCTTACAAAGCTGTGGCATCAATTATGGGATTGCTGACCCATATATATACACAGAAAATTAAAACAAAAGTTTGAACATACCAGGCCTTCAACAAAACTGCACCAACATACATCTCCTCACTTGTCTGAAAATATCTCCCAAATCAACACATACATTCTATACAGCTGAAGTTTTACAACAATACATACATACATATATATATATATATATATATAGTGGCAAGAGCCCGCTACTGCAGAAGCACACACGAACAACTTCTTCCTTTTTATGGTGCTTTATTGTCAGGATGGTAAATGTTTTGACACCGTATACTTGCACAGCAATCATGGAGACCCTAAACGCTAGCTATACATAGACCAGCTCTCTCTCAGGACCAGGCAGCTTTCCCAGCGATGGTCTCAGTGAACAAATGGCATAAACAAGCTTTTATACATGATACTCCTCCCCCAGCCTTGGCTTGATAGACAGTTGACACACCCACCTTCTCTTTAAGAGAAAACGCCCATCACTGGCTCTGTTTCAACTAACAGACACACCCTGTCTGTTTGCTGAGAGGAAGCAGCTTTTAAATCATGTAAGTTAACCAACTTTAAACTACACATAAGTCTTTACTTGGTTTAACCTGAATCTAGGTGCATAACTGCGCCAATGTCTTACTTTGCTTGTATGTTTTCTTTGCATATTGTCAGATAAATGCCTGCCTTTGTCACAATGTTATATACATACACATATACATAGACATACATACTGTACATGCATTTATACAGACACACATACTATACAATTACTCAGCTTTCTTTTTTATGTACTACAACATCCTTCACACATGTTAGGTTTTATTTCATCTACTGACCCACACAACCCAGGCAGTTACTTCATGCTCCCCAAAATTTACAAACAAAAAAACAAGTCTGTTTAAACTTGTCAGGACTTGGGTGGCATAACACAAACCTGCTTTGCAAATACTTTGAGGGTTTTTTTTTTGTTTTTTTACAAAAATATTGGCACCCTTTCAGTTTTTTCTAATAATGTGCCACTTCTTCCAGAGATTGTTGAAATAAAAATAAATATTTTGGTATTCACATATGTATTTGTTTGGAATGGAATAAAGCAAAATTTACTGATTTAGCTTATTCCACGTAGAAATCCTTAAAAGGGTCGGACAAAGTTATTGGCATGATTTAGAAAGGGTTGGAAATAATTAGATTTCAAGCAGGTGATTCTCCTTCATTTCGGAGCTGAATTCATCTGTGGTATGTGCAATATAAAAAAAAACCAGACATTAAATGAAGCTGAGTAGAGAAACTGAGTCATTCTCAAGTTTTGTGCCACTTGTCTGTTCTGCAATGAGCATGGAGTGAGAAAAAAGCAAGCTGGAAAATTGTCTGAGGAGACCAGATAGAAGATTGTAGCCAAGCATGGGCAATCTCAAAGCTACAAATCTCCAGGGACCTTGATGTTCCTGTTTCCACTGTATGTAAAGGTATCGGTAAATTTAAGGCTCTTGGTTATGTAGCCAAGCCCCGTGCACATGGCCGCAGGCAAAAAATGGACTGAAGATTGCAGCGCAAGATTTTTCGAATGGTGGAGAAAACACCTTGATCAACTGCCAAAGAGATTTGAGCTGGCCTTCACACAAAGTCTGACAGTCCGACACCATCTCAATGAGAGGGGGTCATATGGTAAGAGGTTCAGGAGGGACACACTGAAAACCCAAACAGGAGATTGCCAAACCACATCTGACGAAGGCAAATTCCTTCTGGGAGAATGTCCTGTGGACAGAGGTGACCAAAATAGAGGATTTTGGTAAGCACATCATCCTTATGTTTACAGAAAGCAAAAATAATCTTTAAAGTAAAAACACCTTTCCTACAATCAAACATGGAAGAGGTTTAGGGATGATACAGTATTAAGTTCTGAATAAAAGATAAAGGTTCTGTATATCAATAGAGAAAAGAATTGTGGCGACCAATCAACTCTTGTTTAGAGGAAAGAGTTATTTTAAAAGAGTGCAATTGAGCAAATATATATTTTGGCAAAGATTGTAAGATCAGATAATCCACCATATAACAGGATGATCAGCATGAAGGTACTACACGCATATGAGCATGCTAAAAATGGATTCAAAACATGACCAATATGTAAATCGTATGCTACTTTGCTAATTGCTTTAGGCCACACATTGTTCAACAACGGAGCTTTGCAACTGAATTCATATACTAAACTGAGAGGAGTTGGTATAAGCAGGTCTGGATTTATTGAAAGGCCACAAAACAAAAGAAAATGGTGATACAGACTAGACTTAAATCAACAACTGTATAAGGAGACACCAGATAATACTGGGTTACATCATTGTTAATGGCTAACAAGATTATTTGAATATGTGCATTCAAATGTATCTGCTGTAGCATAATCTGTGTTATTTGTATACACATCACATACGCCAATATTTTTTATTTTTTGAATAGACGTGAAAAAAAAGTTTGAGAAATCTTGTCAGGAGGTGTCCATGATATACTTGCTGTATGTGAGGCTTAGCCTACAATCACAGCTGCATTTACTGTATAAACATGGAGCTACACTGTGGTAGGGGCAGCAGAGAACTATTACTAATTTAAAGCACCATCAATAGTAATGGTCTATAACAGTACAAATTAAAACTATGGCTCTGTTTATAATTCTGGTAATACACTGGCATTTGGAGCCTCAATTGGGCATATTTTATGTTTTTCCTTTTCATTTCCAATGCCTAAATCAACTAGCTGTTTTATTATCATCAGACATAAGAATCAGGCAAGCAAGCTGTAGAGATGAAAGCAGCATGTCAGATAGAACCGCTTTACAAATGACATAAAATGTGGACAATAGCACTTACTGAGAAGTCATCAGAAAATGTACCTTCTTTTGTAACAGACCACTACCCTTTCATACATTGCACAAATTACTGGGAAGATATCAATTGAAAATGGATACTACCATTTTTAAAGAATTCCCTGTGATTTTGAGTTAGTCTTTCACATATTTGTGAATCTTCTGTCTGTGCCAGCATTAATCCTGAATACTGCAACAGAAGCTATAAAATGATCTATGGCAAATGAAATTAAAAATAAATATGTAATATAATGGATTTATTTTCAGGACAGTGTGTTAGCTAGAGCAGCATTCACCACCATACATCAAGTAATTTTTGGTGCCTGGAAATGCCATATACTCTGGTTATATGAAAAGACTCAAGCTAAGTGCCTAAAATTCAATATCCCACATATGTTCCTTCTACTTGCACAGATCTCCAAATTCACAGTGATTTGCAATAGCTGCCATCAGGCTGTTAGACGTTTTAATCAAACAAATGGTAACAAATTTATAAGAAAATTAAGCTAAGCGAAAAATTAAAAAAGGGAACATGACATCATACTTGTCCTTTTTTCCCCAACCTGCTTCTGGAAGATGTGGAGGAAAGGTAGGAAAAGACAAGGGAGGTGCAGCATGACATGGTTCATGTTGAAGCATTCACATTATCATTAGTACACAGTGGCAGGAGAGGGATGACTCGTAACAACACAACCTCCTGCTACTCGGAGCTAACCAGGACAGCCAAGACTACAGTCTGCTTTCTTGCTCTCCCAGGAATCTGGGACTTGCCCTAATTCAGGCGTTTCCCCAGACCTCCTGAGAGTAAGCAATAATGCATAACATATAGGCACAGACCATTTTAAGAATATACTTATCTGCAATGTTACATTTTTAGTATGGATGGGGTTTGCCACACTGCTATTGCTGTCAGATTAGCTTATTATTAGAAATTACTTTGAACAAAGCATTATGCATATAAACGTAGTATAAGGGTTAAACCCACATTGGGACAAAACTTACACCTCATTGCCCAACCACCCAGATAGGTTCTATGCCTCAAGAGCATGCAGTTGCTAGTTACGCAGCGGACATGAAGAAGTACCATCAGACAGGCATATGTTCAATTCTCCAGAAACTAAATTTCTGCAACACATTTTTTCCCCACCGCTAGGGATGGAACTTCAACCACCTTTGTAATAATCTGTTTAATATGACCACTTCAGATAAAGCAAAATGTTTTAAATACTTTAGGTTTCAAACACTGGACTCACCGATCAACAAGTTCAACATCAAAGCAAAATCTCTTCTCAATGGAGTCTGTTTTTCTTCGTATGCAGGACTTCAAGTAAACTACTTCTTCCTCTCCCTGAAGATGGGTGAGATAAACACGTTGATAGCAGTTATTCTTCTACTGAAGGAGCAGTTTAAACACACATACAGATTGGTGTGGTAAGTGGCACTGACCATCTATAGCTGGTCGTTTCTATTTGTTACTTCATATTTTGAATGGAAGAAAAGCTATATAACACATTGTATAATACTGGACAGAAAAAAAGACTATGATAACAAAATTGTGATATTAATGTAATTCAATTTAGCCAATATACTGAATGTCTTCAAGATATATATCATGTTGAAATTGTAATGTAGTCTCCCAAATTCATGTTGTGTTAGTAATGCTCAAATATGTTAAAAGATTGTATAAGGATTACATCAGAATAACATTTACAAGGATATAACAAAACACAATTTAAAAACAGATTACATAACCGATTATCCCATAAACAGGAAGTCCAGCAGCTGCTGAAAAGAATAGTCAAAAAAATAGCATGCCAGCTTCCTACGAAAAATGGGCCTTTATAGACAGAAATGAAGCTTTAACAAACAATGTATACAATACTGGGCTGCTGAAATGATAAATGCATCTGGTGAGGTTTTGATCAGTACAGCAAATAAATCGGTGACTGTTTTAAACTTGTAATTTCTGCCAGGGCATAGAAGAATCTATATATTCCATCACATCTACAATACAAGCCTTTTATCTCATGCTTGTTAAGGTTTGACAAGGGTGCTGAAATTTTGGCTAGAAAAAAATATTTGTTGTACCCTTTTTATTAAAAGTTAAAATGCAAAGACTTTTATAAAATACTTGGAATTTACCGAATTTCATTTTAACATAAAAATGTTGTATCTCTGTCAATCACCATCCATTGAGAATAAGAAATATTAGGGACTCAGGCATTTCCATTAGCCAGAAAGAGAAATGATCTCAACTCTGCTTTCACTGTTTTAATGTCTGAAAATATTTTTCTTCCCTCACTTTGAGGTACTTTAAATTTAAGCCCATGATGAGAACAATGGTAGGACAGTTATGCAAATCGTTATTCCTCTGCTGAATCACTCTGTATGTCTCTACACTGGTTGCCTGTTTTCTAGGAAAACAAATATAAAATACTTTTACTAACCTACAAGGCCATCAACAAAGCTGCACCAACATACATCTCCTCTCGTCTCAAAATATCTACCAACTCGGCTACTCCGTTCTGCATCTCTCATCCACCCTCATTACATCCTCCCATTCCCGGTTACAGGACTTTTTTCGGGCTGCACCCACTCTATGGAATTCCCTCCCTCGCACAATAAGACTCTCCTCTGGTCTACAAACTTTCAAGCATTCTCTGAAAAACCCCCTTTTTTCAGACAAGCTTTTAATATTCCCCAACCACCCTCTTAACCTCACTAAATTACCCTATTACCACCCGTTACAACAATGTTGTTCAGGGGGTAGTCTTGTGTAAAATTGTGTGCGACGGGATCATTTAGCTTACGAACCACTGTTACCTTTGCAATCTCGCTGGACCGTAATGAAAAATGTAGACTTAACCTCATGTATCAAACTCCCATTGTCCCATAGATTGTAAGGTTGCGAGCAGGGCCTTCTCACCTCTTTGTCTGTTTTACCCAGTTTGTTTCTTACTGTATTTGTTCCCAATTGTAAAGCGCTACAGAATATGTTGGTGCTATATAAATAAGTGATGATGATGATGATGGGGCTGAAAGAATGGTTTGCTTTATTGACAATACACATAACATGTTAACATCAGCCCCAATAGAATGTACATGTCACAGTTCCACAGCACTAGCGAGTTATAGTGAAATTTAGCACTCTGCACTGGCAACTGAGCAGTACACAATAGCAAGTCATAGGTAGATGCAGAGTAATTAAATCTCTCTAGTAGCAGGGAACATCTCTGTACGGCTTGGGCTACAGTCTCAAATGGCTGGCTAAACAGATGATGGATAACTTGAGTTGATGGAACTTAAATCAGCCTCCTCCAAAGAAGAACCCCCTCAATTTTTTTGCATACCGTCTTTATACCCATAACCTACCAATATTTCCTATGGGCTTAATGCATGGTGCCATGACATCTGAACCATCATGGGGCCATGTTTAGACAATGGGGTATACCGTGAACTTAACGAATCTTGTGTGGGAAGTAATTCAGTTAAGTTCCAATGATTGAACTATGTATGCCATTATCCCCGCACCCACCTGACTGAATTTTAAGGAACTCCATATATGATTTACACAAACATGAACATTTAGTTTAACATGTTGTCTTAGGGTCTGCTGTGGCGCAACCTGGGGTGCCTAGATTGGAGAAAAGAGGGGTGTAGGAGGGGAGAAAAAAAGAAAAAAAGGGGTGTGGGGGGTAGAGCAGTGCAATTGAAGCGGTACAGACAATATACTCAGGTGCTGGAAGTACAGCGGGTGTTTACAGCTTGTTTTGCAGTTATGAATGCTTTAGCTCTTTTGCTTTTTGTCTATAGCTCTGATGCGGTGTATATTGTGTGGGTGTGTCCTCCGCTAATTGCTGTTTGCTCTTGCTTATAGCCTTGTTTATAGCTCAGGGAATATGTGGGTGACAAACGCTAAGTGCTGTTTTTCTCGTTTATAGCCTTGTTTATAGCTCAGGGATTATATGGGTTAAGTAATAGTGTCTATAGCTAGATGTTTATAGCTCCCAGTGTTTGGGGTGTTTACAAATGTAAGCTGGTAAATAAGTGGCTGCGTTAGATGTGGTGGGTGTTTAAAGATAAGTGCTTAAAGCCTTGATATGGAGGGTGAGGGGAGGCTAATATAATAATGGGGTTGGTACTGGATTTATGTGTGTGTTGGGTGTGCTGGAATATCGAGGCTAGGAAGTTTATAGGTGGTGGACGCTGGGTGTGTAAGATGGGGTGGTTAGAAGTTTAGGTGGAAGCGGTATAAATACTCTTATATTGTTGCTCTTACTAGAGCAGTTGGTGTATTGCCTTTGTAGTGGACGGTGGTCGGTGTCCTTAGGGGCGGCTGCGTGCTGCTTCTGGCTTGTGAAGAACGGCGGGGGAGGCAGTAGCTTGGCCAAGCGGTTGGCTGTAGCGGCACCCACATATTCCCTGAGCTATAAACAAGGCTATAAGCAAGAGCAAACAGCAATTAGCGGAGAACACACCCACACAATATACACCGCATCAGAGCTATAGACAAAAAGCAAAAGAGCTAAAGCATTCATAACTGCAAAACAAGCTGTAAACACCCGCTGTACTTCCAGCACCTGAGTATATTGTCTGTACCGCTTCAATTGCACTGCTCTACCCCCCCACACCCCTTTTTTTCTCCCCTCCTACACCCCTCTTTTCTCCAATCTACGCACCCCAGGTTGCGCCACGGCAGACCCTAAGACAACAAGAACCTCATCCCTGGGAATCTGAACACCCGGAGCACCCGTAACGGCAGCAACTATCTACCCAGCACACAAACCAAGCGCAGACGTCCAAGGTAAACCCCCTAAAAAGGGTCTCCACCATCCACGTTCAACTTCAAAAGTTCCGCAAGGACAGTCAGCAGCTACTATTCTAGAACATGGAACACCTAAGACATCTAAGGACACAGAAACTAAACAACATATTCAACACCACACCACAAGAAGCTCCCATATAAACCCCGATAGAAGAGAACTTCTGTAACAAATTCCTGAGACTGAAGAAACTCCTAGAAACCGAAATAAAACTATGGTGGGACCACTCAACCCTGAGCAAGTACCTAGAACACAAAAGAATACCAAGAGGTCTACGCATCCAGAAAACACCCACCTTCACACCTTGCAGCAACCATTTCGAAAAAGAATGGAACGAAACTCTAGAAACATGCTCACGAAAACTAATAGAACTCATCATAAAGGACAGAAAGGCATCTCTGGAAAAAATAGAGAAAGAAATAAATAAGATACAAGAAGATTTGAAACCCCTGGAAAACCTAGATTACAAACAACTAGAACGTATGACCCAAACCAATCTAAACAAACTGGAAGACAATATCATCATGACAAAACAAAAGAAATTCTACAGGGAATACCAAGACTACGAACACAACAGAGCCCACGGAAGAATACCGCTACACCAGGTCCCAAACACCAGAGGAAACAACACTCTTCCACCGACCCACAAGACCAGCGAGACAACAAAGACCACCACTGATCGCAACAAGACCAAGACACGAAAACCAGAACAGGATATACAAACCATCGAACGCAAGAAATTTTTCATACGGAAACCGACACCAACACATAGCAAGACACCAATTTTTAGAAGGAAAGAAAACTCACGAAAAATCTGTGAACTCAGAAAAAGAAAGGATTCTGAACACAATCAACGACTTGAACATCACCACCTACATGAGCCCAACCCAAGAAGAAGAAGTAGAAGAATCACTGGAGCATTTTTTAGAATTTCTCCAGAAACAACCAGACCCACCAGACCAACCACAAAAACGAACACAAGAAAACATGTCAGCCCTCAAAAGAAAAGCAATAACCTCAGACTCAGAAGAGGAACAAGAGGAGGTCTACTCGCAAAAAGAAGAACCAAAAAGCATACACAAAAAGAAGGAGTAAAACCAGAAGGGATTTTCAACCTCAGCAACATCACCCTGACACAACAAATGATCACACTACTCAACAAAGGCTTGAAATTTGCCCCCAAAAACCAAGTAGAGAAATTCGAGACCTACATAGACCTCCACAAATTCACAAGGAAACTATGCCTGAAGAAATTCTTCAAAAAATCCTCAGAAGGAAGAACAGAGGTAACAAACAACACCACCGAGGAAGACATATCATACGTCCACACAAGCCTCAACTCCAAGTCTAACTTTTTCCCGCACCATATGAAAGGAGCCTACATAAAGACCTTCGAATCTCTAGTGGAAAAAGACCTAGAACAACTAAAAAATAGAAAGGCAAGATCTCACAACCTCTCCCCACAGGAAAAACAAGCCCTCAAAGAACTTAAGAGGAACAAGGACATAGTCCTGAAACCAGCCGACAAAGGAGGAGGGATAGTTATCTTGAACAAAACAGACTATCTAGAAGAAGCGAAAAGACTATTGAGCGACGAAACTACATACAACTCACTGAACTGTGACCCCACAAGCAAGTATCAAAAAGAGCTCCAAAAACTACTAAACAAGGGCCTGAAGGAAGGAATACTGAACAAAAAGGAGCACATCTACATCTCAAAACCACATCCTAGGATCCCAGTGTTTTACTATCTACCGAAAATCCACAAAAACATCGAAAAACCACCAGGAAGACCGATAGTATCTGGGATCGACTCTCTCACCAGTAACCTCTCGAAATACATTGACCAATTCCTATAACCCTTAGTGAGCACACAGAGAAGCTACCTGAAAGACACAACTCAGATCCTAAAGATCCTTAACGAAATCGAATGGAAAGAAAATTACACCCTAGCCACCTGCGATGTAACCTCCCTCTACACCATCATCAACCACAAGAAAGGATGTGAACACAGCAAGCATTACCTGAGAGAAAACCCGGACCTACCAATCAAGCAAACAGAATTCATCATAGAAGCCATTTCCTTCATCCTCGACCACAATTACTTCTGGTTCGAAGGCGAATATTACAAACAGACAACAGGGACAACATTCGCACCAAGCTATGCAAACCTCTACATGGCAAAATGGGAAGACGACAACATCTGGAACAACAATCCCCATTACACCGACCTAGTGACTTGGATGAGATACATAGATGACATCTTCTTCATATGGAAAGGAAATGACGAAGACCTCTCATCCTCCCTACACTACATCAATAACAACCTGAACCTGAAATTCACCTCCAACACAAGCAAGCAACAAGTAGAATTCCTGGACCTTACCATTTACGTGGAGAATAACAGCCTCTACACCAAAACCTACACGAAACCTGTAGACTGCAACAGTTACATCCCAACAAGTAGCAATCACCACAAGACATGGCTTAAGAACATCCCGGGAGGACAGTTTAGAAGAATCAGAAGAAACTGTTCCTCGATCAACACTTTCAAAGAGCAAGCAGACACCTTGAAAAAGAAATTTGAAGAAAGAAACTACGACCCAGCACACCTCAACAAAGAACTGAAAAAAGCAACCAACTTGAAAAGAGAAGAACTTCTCTCCTACAGATCAAAAGAAACGAAAAAAGAAAAAGACACACCCCTCTTCATAACCAACTTCCACAGCCACCACAGGAAACTCGAAAACATCCTAAGAAAACACTGGCACATTCTACTCCAGGACGAACAATTAAAGGAATACATACCACCAAAACCTAGAATAGTGTACAGAAAAGCGAGGAACCTCAAAAACATACTAACGGCCAGCTTCATCCCAAAAAACAAAAAGAAGAACAGAGAAACCTGGATGAAAGAAGGAAAAAAGGGATTCTACCACTGCAACAGATGCTTAGCATGCAGAACGATTAAACACAACTCAACCCAACCCACCACGAACTTCAGCTCCAACTCAAACGGAAGTAGACACGAGATGAAAAAATGACATGCGACTCCACAGGAATCATCTATTTACTCGAGTGCCTCTGCGGTCTCCAGTACATAGGAAGAACCATAAGGAATCTAAAGACAAGAATTCCAGAACATATAAGGAACATCAGAAAAGGAGTACAAAACCACAGTGTCTTTGAACATTTCAGGACAAACCACAACCAAGACCCCACAGGACTCAAATTCACAGGCATCAAACAAGTCCCTAAGCCCTGGAGAGGAGGAGACTACATCAAACTCATTTCAAAGGAAGAAGCAAAATGGATCTACAAGATAGGATCCTTAACACCAAAAGGCCTCAACATAGACTTCAAACTAGGAATATTCCTATAGTAAGTATACCCCTCTTACCTCACCCCCCCGCAAATCCTTCCCTAGTTCCCCACGCCCAATATAGCCCAATATAACCCCTCCCCACCCCCACCCTATTATCCTTACACCATCATCCAAAACCCCCCCCTTTTCATATTAATTAATACCAGCCCCCATTTGCACAATCCCTAAACCTATACCACATATACTATAACCTTACCTGCAAGACACATACACCCTCACAAACTACTATAACGAAATGCTATTTATTATTTATTAACAAATTAATTAGCCCCCTCCCCCCCCACCTACAAAATCCCCATATCCGGATTATCATGTAGGAACCCAGGGCCCTTCCACGCACTATAACTAATTATATACTTATTTACTTTTGTGCTAATAGACTAAATGTAACTAGACTCCAATTTACAGCCTTTAATTTCATTTTTACACCACCTAACCTTCCACTCTAACATTAACCAACCTTAAGAATAATATAAATAAACTAACACAAAAAATACTTCTCTATTACACATAGAATAATCATACCACTCCCACTATTATACGTAAATAACCCCTCCCCTCCACAGCCCTATTCACTCAACACCCCGCCTCCCACCACCTCCCCTATTTAGCACACACATACCCCCGCCCTCAGCCCGTCACTGCCACATTACCTTAAAACCTACTTTCTCCCCCACTAACACATATATAACGTCAGTAACCATAGCGCCAATGTATAATACATCCATTTACCACATTATACTCTGCACCCACACAATCGATCCCCATCTGCTATCCCAACATCCTCATACTTCCAATTTTAATTAAAATCAAAGTAGCCATTCATTTTCATTGTTCCAAACTGCCATATTCACTCACTTCACATATCATAAGCGTATCCCAATATTCAATAAAGTCAACCATAGTTATCCCACCTTTCACGCCCACTCCCTCCCCCCCTCCTCCATTCCGATTGGGCGAACAATTAAAAACCAAGAACATAAGGATCTCCATACTCACTCTACCGCCATACCCCTGACGAAGTCCAAGGACGAAACGCGTTGGCTAACAAGGACACAAGCACCCGAAACGATCACCACCAGATTCCCCACGTCCCCAATCAACTTTGACACACTCTCTCCGGATCCAGCGGCCGCGAACGGAGCGAGAACCAAGCGGCACTAACACCTAGCAGTGAAACGCACAGGCGCCTGTGCGCTCCACCCGATACCTGGCAGTTGGAACGCACAGTGCGTTCCAGCTGCCGCTACAGCCAACCGCTCAGCCAAGCTACTGCCTCCCCCGCCGTTCTTCACAAGCCAGAAGCAGCACGCAGCCGCCCCTAATCACACCGACCACCGTCCACTACAAAGGCAATACACCAACTGCTCTAGTAAGAGCAACAATATAAGAGTATTTATACCGCTTCCGCCTAAACTCCTAACCACCCCATCTTACACACCCAGCATCCACCACCTATAAACTTCCTAGCCTCGATATTCCAGCACACCCAACACACACATAAATCCAGTACCAACCCCATTATTATATTAGCCTCCCCTCACCCTCCATATCAAGGCTTTAAGCACTTATCTTTAAACACCCACCACATCTAACGCAGCCACTTATTTACCAGCTTACATTTGTAAACACTCCAAACACTGGGAGCTATAAACATCTAGCTATAGACACTATTACTTAACCCATATAATCCCTGAGCTATAAACAAGGCTATAAGTAAGAGCAAACAGCAATTAGCGGAGAACACACCCATACAATATACACCGCATCAGAGCTATAGACAAAAAGCAAAAGAGCTAAAGCATTCATAACTGCAAAACAAGCTGTAAACACCTGCTGTACTTCCAGCACCTGAGTATATTGTCTGTACCGCTTCAATTGCACTGCTCTACCCCCCCACACCCCTTTTTTTCTCCCCTCCTACACCCCTCTTTTCTCCAATCTAGGCACCCCAGACCCTAAGACAACAAGAACCTCATCCCTGGGAATCGGAACACCCGGAGCACCCGTAATGGCAGCAACTATCTACCCAGCACACAAACCAAGCACAGACATCCAAGGTAAACCCCCTAAAAAGGGTCTCCGCCATCCACATTTAGTTAAACATGGTCAACTATATAATTGACTTTGGGAAGACATCCTCTGTCTTTGCAGAATTAATGTACTTAATGTTAAATACACCAGAAACAATGGGCACATATGACTTTGTATGAATAAACCCATACGTACATACTTTGTGATATTAAACACAGTTTTTATCATACGATTTACGTGTATTTGCAGCTTATACCCAGGAGAAAGAGGGTGCTTTGAGGTGTCCATGTTACTACTCAAACTGGCCACCCTGCTTTCTCCACAAGAATATATATCTTTTAAACTCTCCATCACATCTGCTTGGAATAAAAATGAAAGTGCTGAGGAAAGCCATGGAAATGCACTATATGGACAAAAGTATTCGGACACTTGACCATTACACCAACAGGGATTGTAAAGATATTAGGCCTGATTCAATAAGAAAAGTTAAGCAAGTAAGCCAAAACCATGTTGCATTGGAGGGGGAGGTAAATTTAAAATGTTATGTCAGACTTATAGTTGGGGTAGGGCATGTACTAGATCAACTTTAAATTTCAGTGTATAAATATGCTATCAAGTATGCGTGTGCTACATGAAAAAACAGACAGTATTTTACTTATGTGCAAAGTAATAAACTATTTTGCACCCCTTGCATTGCAACATGGTTTTTGTCTATAAAAATTGAGTAAGAAAAAAACTGAGCCCATTGTACTCAAATACATATACGTTAACATGCAGTTGGTCCCCTTTTGCAGCGATAACAGCTTTCACTCTTCTTGGAAGGCTTTGTACACGATGCTGGAGTGTTTCTGTGGGAATTTGTGCCCATTCATTCTGTAGAGCATTTATGAGGTCAGGCATTGATATTAGACAAGAAGACCTGGCTCGTAATCTTCGTTCCAATTCATCCCAAAGGTTTACGATGGGGTTGAAGTCAGGGCTCTGTGCGGCCAGTCAAGCTCTTCCACACCAAACTCATCAAACCATGTCTTTGTAATCCTTGCTTTGTGCACTGGGGCACAGTCATGTTGGAATAGAAAAGGGCCTTCCCCAAACTATTTCCACAAAGTTGGAAGCATAGCATTGTCCAAAATGACTTGGTATTCTGAAGCATTAAGATTGCCCTTCACTGGAGAGAAGAGGCCTAGCCAAAACCATGAAAAATAGTCCCATACCATTATCTCTCTTCCACCAAACTTCACCATTGGCATAATACAATCAGGCAGAATGTTCTCACGGCATCTGCTAAACCCACACTCGCCCATCTCAATGCCAAACAGAATAGCGTGATTTGTCACTCCACAGAACACGTTTCCACTGGTCCACTGTCCAGTGTTTGTGTGCTTTACGTATTACACTTAACATTGATCTGGCCGATGTGAGGCTTGCATGCAGCTGCTCGGCCATGGAAATCCATTCCATTAAGCTCCCTCCCGCGGCACAGTTCTTGTGCTTACATTAATGAAAGTGGAAGTTCAGAACTCTTCAGCCTTGGATCAGTAGAGTATTGGTGACTTTTACGCATCATGTGCTCGTTTTGAAATATAAACTTACAAAGCATTGCTTGTAAGAATAACATTTATAACATTTAGCAAGAAGTGAAATTGTTCAATACCAGAAACAAAATCATTAAAAGCAATTGGCAACTATCATATTGAACTATGTTATATGAAAAAAAAATTAATACTCTTTTGAACGTGTGGGAACTTGTACAAGAGAGTAAATTATGAGAGAGTAACGAGAGAGTAAGACCAGTTACCCACTTGCAATAAAAACACAAGTTGGCAGCAGCGTTTAAATATAAATATAAAGAATGCTACCAAGTGTAAAGAGAAAACACATTATACTTTGTGTGACTGTACCCAGTTAAGTTCATACTTATGTCTATGTGCATTTGCAGAATATTTTTTGCATGCAGCTTTTTCCATTTTAAGGCATTCAAAGCATGTCCACATTTGAAAAAAATGTCTCTTTTGAAACACATTGTGCACATACCCAGTAGGGGTTAACACAAAGTATTTAACCAGCGTTAAACTGTGTTTTTTCCCCATGTTCAAATATTTAAGAATATTGGACAGGCATATATACTGAACATACAACTATTCTACTTACTACTTTCCCCCCAGACTTCTGGTCAAATGGTACCACAGTGATTTGCCTTGTGTCCCGCTGATAGGTGCAATAGTGTTTGACCCATGATGTGCCAAAGTGTCCTGCAATGAATTAACAAAAAGATATTGGTAACAAGAAAGAATTTGCATTTTGGTATTAACATCATGTTTTACATGTACCAATTAACAAAAATAATAGCTATTATGCTAATCAGAATAACCAAGTATATATGTAGTCAGCCTGGAAAGGGGGTCATAAAAGATATTTGTAGAGGACAAACGGATTTAACTATAGGTCAAGTAGTGAAGTAATTCAGTAATGAAATATTTTTAATTTTCCTCTCTCACACAAATACTTACAACCAGTTTTATCACAACAATCACAAAAATTAAGTTTATGAATTGAAGATAAAAAGTAATACTACAGTTGTACTGGTATAACAAATGCACATTGTATGAATTTAGGAGTCTATATGTTGAATAGGTCTGGGGATATACTTGGTCTCGTAGAACCTTGTTGCCCCTCAGAAGTGTGTGTTACCCTTATTCTTTATCTTTCTCACCTTGTGAACTAGCTTATAAAAAGGGAGAGTCGCCCCATTTTAGGTACTTCAGTAAATTAAATATACTCTGGTCTGTCATTGGACACTAGAGGCCTACCTGTATGTCAAAGCAGACACTACCAAAAGGGGAGAGAAAAAAAAAACAAACACCTTTCTCAAACCCTTAATACATTAAGATAGGGGAACACATTTCACAGAACAAGCAGAATGAGAATTAATAAAAGCTCTAGGAACCCAACAGAATTGTCATAATCCATAATACAGTAAAGTCTCAGTGAAAACAGATACAAAATGGTATTTAATAAAAAAAAATAAAAAAAATAGTTAAAAGATGGAAAGATATGTGCAGAGACTGGGTTAACATGGACTGATGAATTGCCTATAGCCCTAATGAACACGAGATCAACCGTATCCCTCAAGAAATATTGATGGATAGACTTAGGAGACTACTATCACGTGTGCTAGTATCATTGTCTGCTCTTGAACTGAAGCTGATTGATGGACATTTCCTGGACTACTGTAAGGCACTAGTCAAATGCAAGTTTTTCCACTCTCAGGATGATAAGACTCAAGAAAGGGAAACAGATCAGATTGGGCTCACATAAAATAATGTCTTCCCTATAAGACAAAATGGACACTACTTTTGACTGCACACAAAACAGTCATCAGCAGCAGCTATTTATATAGCACCACTAATTCTGTAGCAAATAGCACCACTAATTCTGTAGCACTGTACAAAGAACTCACTCACATCAGTCCCTGTCCCATTGGAGCTTACAGTGTAAATTCCCTAACATACACACACACAGACAGAGAGACTAAGGTCAATTTAATAGAAGCCAATTAACCTACTTCTATGTTTTTTGGAGTGTGGGAGGAAACCGGAGCATCCGGAATGAAACCCACGCAAACACAGGGGAGAACATACAAACTCCACACAGATAAGGCCATGGTCAGGAATCGAACTCATAACCCCAATGTTGTGAACCAGAAGTGCTAACCACTTAGCCACCATGAATATTTAAAGTTTAAAAGCCACACGCAGCCATAACTCACTCTTACAGTCACTGGTAGTTTCAACCTAACAAAAATGGTGATCCAGCCGAAGTACTTATAGCCCTTCCTGCACTCCCTGGTGTACCTACCGTTGCAGCTTTTCCAAAATATTAATAAAAACATCTCACTTCACTGGTCTGGTGTGGTAAGAGAGTGAGAGTGTGCTTAAACAAAAAAATTCAGTAGGACAACCCTGCCTAAATCTTAGAATTTATTGCCTTGCTTTCCAGCTTAAACATTTGGTCTCCCGGTTTGGTGCTTTGCAGGATACCACTCTCCGACTCTTCTTGGGCGAAGGACAGAGCCTTGGAGTTTTGCAGGTTTTGATATCTGGGCACAGACCTAGTGAGGTGTCCCCAATAATATGGCAGGATTCAATGATTTTGGCAGTATCACATGCTCTCCTGTGAGGTGAAGGGCTGGACCAGGACACTTCCTTGCTGTATAATGCTAGTTTCAGGGAACTGGTAGGGTTGGAAGGGCTCAGTGCTGTGAAGAGGAGCTGGAGTTCATATCATTGGTCACTTACGAACATATGAACAATTAGAACGGCCTTCCTGTTACCAAACATCCCGTTCTTCCAGTATCTGCAGTTGAGACATGCCCTGAGTGCTTAGTTTCCTAGGGGTTTGCCTCAGATTTTAGATTCTCTGGTGAAAAATCTATTGCGGTCTTGGGCTCTTAGACTATATCTGTGTTATATGCCTTATTGCTACCTCAGGTGTCTCTAGGAGGATTGGATCCATTCAAAATGAATTGGGAGGCTAATCTGGGTGTTCTCTCAGATGAGGAGTGGAGTTTGGTGGTGGGAGGTACTAGACATACCACCTCTTGCCTTAGGTTCCAGCAGGTCCAGGCTGCACAGGAAGGGACGGCGCACCTCCTCTGAATGCCCCAAGAGCGGTGACCCTGCAGGAAATTTTTGATACCTATTATGGACATGTCTAGTTGTCCAGTCCTTTTGGGGCGGAATATGCGACCGTATCTCCTCCATGCAACATGTACCCCTCTATTGTGCCCCAAGATCTGTCTGTTTGGCATTACACTAGGAGAGTCTGGGTAACCCACTCTTCAAATAAATAGTCACCTAGCCTCACTGGCTAAGGTTCTTCGCACTAGGGGGTGGAGGTCGGCTGAGCCACCTAATGTGCTTCATTGGACCACTCTAGTTACTGAAGTCTGGAGGCATGAGCTGTTCATGTATGAAAGCAGGAAGGCCATGTATAAATACCATAAGGTATGGCACCATTAGTATGAATCAAGATTTGTTTCCAATCCCATCATATCATCTTGATGAGTTTGGATGAGTTACCGGTTGGGTAGTTAGCTCTCAGCCCTGCATACCTACATTAGGTTTGACCTGGCATGGAATTTCTCTTATTCTCTATAGTTTGAGACAACCCATTGGAATTATGTTATTCAACTCAAAAATGCACTATTATTATTGTAGGTTTATGAGGTACCACAGTGCTCTACAGCGCTGTACAGTAGGGAAAACAGTACACACAAAAAACAGGGACATACAAGACAGACAAAACGAATGCAGACATGAAAACAAAGGGTATGAAGGACCCTGTTCACTAGAGAGCTTACATTCTAAGTAGAAGATGGCACAGCCGAAACAAGAGGAGTAAATGTGTCTCACAATGCAGATTGGGACAGTTGTGAGGCAGCATTAATAATAATGTATCGAGGATAAGGTCACCACTTAAAAGAAAAAAAAAAAAAAGGAGAGGAGAGGAGAGGTTTTGAAAGAGCAAGACTTGAAGGCTGTGGGAAAGTCTGATTGAACGTGGTAAGGAATTCCATAAGTGGGGAGCAACACGGGAGGAGTCTTGTAGGTGTAGGGAGTGAAAGGTGGTTGCCAGAAACGAGACAAGGCGCAGTTGAGAGGTAGATCTAAGAGGGTGGGAGGGAGAGTATTTTGAAATGAGATTTGAGAGGTAGTGTTGTTGAGGGCTTTGTTGGCAAGGGTGAGTAATTTTAATTTGATTCTGGAGGACACAGAGAGCCAGTGTAGGGATTAGCAAAGTGGTGCAGCAGATGTGGAGCAGTGAGAGAGGAAGACCAGTATTGCAGCATCATTAAGGATGAATTAAAGTGTGGATATATGGGTCAGGAATGCCAGATAGCAAGAGGTTGCAATTGTCAAGACGGGAGATGATGAGAGAATGTGTCACGGGCACTAGGAGTCTTTACCCAGTATCACCCGCTGATGGTCTTATCAGAGCAGTAGAGTTGATATATGATACTCTGATGGCAGGGTGATAATGGAACTGGAAACAGCAGATGGTTAGAGAATGCTCAGAAAGTCTATGACTAGCAGCACTGGTAAACAATAGGTAACTGAACACGAGGATCTGGATGGACAAGGACACGTGAGGGTAGTCAGTGGTCTGCGCACGGCAAGTTGTACCACTGCTATAGTGAGAAGAATGTCCAGGAGTAATAAGGAGGTGGAAGTCAGCGGTCTGCCTCTAGCAAGTTGTACCACTGAATATATATGTGAGGAAGGACACGAGGAGATAAATGCTATGCAGAGTCTACACGGGTACACTGAACTTGATCCCATGTTGAACTGCACACAATAATAATAATGAATGAACAGCACTGCACAGATAAACAAAGTCACTCAAATAGTCCAGCAAAAGGAAACACAGTCAATAATAGCAATAGTCTCAGAGGATGGAAACTCCGGAGGAGAACAACTCAGTCCAGATGGATATGCAATACACCAGCACAGTCAATGAGAAGTATGCATACCGTGGTTCAGATGAGCAGGCTGTTTTAGAGATAGCTGCAGGGATACCTGAGCGGCCGGGAACAGACGAGATGAGAAGTCCTTGCAGAATGGAAGCGGCAGGTAGGTGCAGCGCACTGTAGGTAGGCCAGCAAGGATGACAAATACTCAGGAAGCAGTAGTATATCGAATAGAACAGCAGGAGACCACGGGAGAGTTGAAGCGATGTAGCAAAGCTGGAGGCCGAGGAGCGTAGACTCGATGCAACAGGCAAGTTGACACAAATGGACACACTGTAGAAGCAGTAGGCAGCGGGTCAGCTGACGGCAGGTAGAATGCAGACTGGAGCGCTGAGACGAGCAGACTCTGTAGACACGCTGAAGTAGCGAACAGGAATCAGCTGCTGGAGTCACGATGAAACACAGGAGAGTTTGCAGTAATCTGTAACTGTAGATACACAGAGGCAGCGGATAGGAATCAGCTGCTGGAGTCACGATAAAACACAGGAGAGTTTGCAGTATTCTATAACTGTAGATATACGGAGGCAGCGGATAGGAATCAGCTGCTGGAGTCACGATGAAACACTGGAGAGTTTGCAGTAATCTGTAACTGTAGACATACGGAGGCAGCGGATAGGAATCAGCTGCTGGAGTCACGATGAAACACAGGAGGGTTTGCAGTAATCTGTAACTGTAGATACACGGAGGCAGCGGATAGGAATCAGCTGCTGGAGTCACGATGAAACACAGGAGGGTTTGCAGTAATCTGTAACTGTAGATATACGGAGGCAGCGGATAGGAATCAGCTGCTGAAGACACTAGGAACACGAGGAATAGAAGTGGTCTGGAAACCACAAACGGCAAACAGGAATCAGCATAAGCTGAACACACGAGCAGGCACTGGAACACCTTCAGAGACTCATGAGGAATGAGACTCCAAGATCAGGCAACGTGGTATTGACCACAGGTGCTTAATATAGGGAGTGTTGCCTGATCAGCCAATTAGTTAAAGGAACAGAACTGAAGGTTAAAAGGGACTGCACATGCGCAGTACCTCTTCATAATGGACGGACACGGTTCCTAGCTACCTTAGAAGTAGCACTCACAGTCCGGTGAGTGACAGTACCCCCCCTTTTAAAGGTGGGCACAGAACACCTGGAACCGGGTTTGTCCGGAAATTTGGTATAGAACTTTTTCAAGAGAGTTGGAGCGTTGAGATCTTCAGCTTTGATCCATGAACGCTCCTCAGGACCAAAGCCTTTCCAATGCACGAGGAAACTAAGAACTCCTCGCGAAATTTTAGCATCCAAAACCTGAGTAATCTCAAAGTCTTCCTCCTGATGAACTTGAAGTGGCCGTGGTGCTGAAGGAGGGACCGAGAAACGGTTGATGATGAGAGGTTTGAGCAAGGAAACATGGAAGGCGTTGGAAATACGAAGACTCTTGGGAAGTAAAAGTTTGAAGCAAACTGGATTAATAACTTGAATGATCCTATATGGACCAATAAAACGGGGAGCAAATTTCATGGATGGAACCTTCAAACGAATATTCTTAGTAGATAGCCACACCCGGTCTCCGACTTTCAATGGTGGAATAGCCCGTCTCTTTTTGTCCGCAAAAGACTTATATCTGGCAGATGTCTTCTTTAAACAGGTTTTTACCTGAGCCCAAATATTTTTGAAGGTTTGACACAAAGTCTCAACAGCAGGAACTTGGGTGGGCGGGAGGGCAGGAAATTCCGGGAAAGACGGATGGTGACCGTAAACCACAAAGAATGGAGTTTTAGATGATGACTCATGGTACATGTTGTTATGAGCAAATTCAGCCCAAGGAAGTAATTCTACCCAGTTGTCTTGATTGGCTGACGAGAACATCCTTAAGAAAGTCTCAAGATCTTGGTTGACTCTTTCAGTTTGTCCGTTCGATTGGGGATGGTAGGAAGATGAGAGTGCCAATCGTATGCCCAAGGTCTTGCAAAGGGCCCGCCAGAATCTGGAAACGAATTGTACTCCTCTATCTGACACGATCTCGGACGGACATCCATGGATACGGAAAATTTCTCTAATGAAATGTTCAGCCAGGGTAGAAGAAGAAGGTAAACCAGACAAGGGAATGAAATGCGCCATCTTCGAAAATCTATCCACCACTACCCAAATGGTGTTGCAATTCTTACTAGGAGGAAGCTCAGTAACAAAATCCAAACTAATATGGGTCCAAGGCTTAGATGGAATGGGTAGTGGCTGAAGCAACCCCGCTGGAGTTCTGCGGGGGGTCTTGAACTGGGAGCATATATCGCATGCTGCGATAAACTCTTTGACATCTCTCCTCATAGAAGGCCACCAATAACTTCGAGAGAGGATTTCAAAGGTCTTGTGTTCACCAGCATGTCCAGAGAAACGAGAAGAGTGAAACCATGAAAGGATTTTTTTCCTAAGAGCAGGAGCCACGAGGGTCTTCCCAAATGGTAGCACTTTCGTGGAAGAAGCAGCCAGAGAAACACATTTGGGGTCTAATATAAAGTGGTTAGGATTCTCTTCAACGTCTGAGGACGCCACGAAGGCTCGAGATAGAGCGTCTGCTTTTTTATTCTTAGCAGCTGGTTTGAAGGTTATGATAAGATCAAAACGGGAAAAGAAAAGAGACCATCTTGCCTGACGAGGATTTAAACATTGAGCAGACTGTAGGTATGACAAATTTTTATGATCCGTAAAAATTGTCACCGGATGACGAGCTCCCTCTAACAAATATCTCCACTCCTCCAATGCTACTTTAATAGCCAGCAACTCCTTGTCCCCGATGGTGTAATTCTTCTCCGCAGGCAGAAGACCCCGAGAGTAAAAGGCACAAGGATGGAATTTTTGTTGCTCCGATTTCTGGGAGAGAATGGCTCCTAAACCAACATTAGAGGCGTCTACTTCTAGGAAGAAGGGAAGCGTCACATCAGGCTGTCGAAGGATGGGAGCAGAGGAGAAGGACTCTTTAAGAAATTGAAAGGCTTGGAGAGCCTCAGATGACCATTGCTTAGTGTTGGCCCCTTTGCGAGTTAGAGCCACAATGGGAGATGCAATTGAAGAGAAGTCTTGAATGAAGCGTCTATAGTAGTTGGCGAAGCCTAAAAAACGCTGAATGGCACGAAGAGTAGTTGGCTGAGGCCAAAGTAACACAGCATTCACCTTTTCTGGATCCATTTGTAGACCAACTTCGGAAACAATATAACCCAAAAATGGAATCTGGGGCAACTCAAATGAACATTTTTCTAATTTACAGAATAATGAAAGAACTTCGGCCACTTGTTGGTGATGTGAAGGCAGGTCTTGGGAAAAGATGAGTATGTCGTCCAGATATACTACGACACATACATATAACAAGTCCCGAAAGATCTCATTAATGAAGCCCTGGAAAACAGCAGGGGCATTACATAACCCGAAGGGCATTACTAATTATTCATAATGCCCATCTCTGGTGTTAAAAGCTGTTTTCCATTCGTCACCGGACCTGATTCTAATCAAATTGTAGGCACCTTGAAGATCCAACTTAGTAAAAATCTGGGCTCCCTTGATCCGATCAAACAACTCAGTAATCAGAGGAATGGGATACCGATTTTTGATAGTGATAGCATTAAGTCCACGAAAATCTATGCAGGGGCGTAATGATCCATCTTTCTTCTTCACGAAAAAGAACCCATCTCCAGCGGGAGAAGTAGAAGGTCGAATAAATCCTCGCTGGAGATTCTCTTGGATGTATTCAGCAGTAGCCTGAGTCTCAGGTAATGAAAGTGGATAAACACGACCCCTAGGTGGAATCTTGCCAGGTAACAGTTCAATTGGACAATCCCATGAACGATGAGGGGGAAGACGTTCAGACTGAGCTTTATCAAAGACGTCGGCAAATGAAGCATACTGAGGAGGAAGTCCCGGTGAGGAAGGTGAAATGGAGGTTTGCTGTATTCTACGAGGAACAACACGAGAAAGACAATGTTGGTGACATTCAGGTCCCCAAGACGTAACTTGAGGAGTGCGCCAGTCAATCTGGGGAGAATGACATTGAAGCCATGGAAGGCCTAAAACAATCGGACTTGTAGTAACAGGAAGGATTAAAAACAAAATTTCTTCTCGGTGTAGGACACCAATCTGAAGGGTCACTGAAGACGTACTTTGGGTGATGAGACCGTTGATAATACGTGATCCATCGATAGCCGTCACCGTAATAGGAGTCTTCAGGGTAATCACTGGTAGGGACCATTGATTTACAAGGGATTCAGAAATGAAATTTCCCGCAGCTCCTGAATCAATTAGAGCTTGGGACTCAAAAGACTTAGTAGCAAATGAAATGGTAACGTCAAATGCAGATTTTTGATTTCGTAGAAGATGGAGAGGACTCCAGGGACCCTAACTTCACCTCTCCAGAACTAGTTAGGGCCTGGCATTTCCCGATTTTTTGGGGCATGACTGGAGCATATGTGTGGCATCAGCACAATAGATACAAAGTCTATCCTTAATTATTCGATTCCTCTCTGCAGAGGTTAGTTTGGAACGTCCAATCTCCATCGGTCTTACCGGAGGTGAAGCAGGACGAATTTGAGAAGTGGGACGAAGAGATGTTTTAGCTGAAGTAGTTCTCTCAGAGTCCCTCTCACGAAATCTGAGATCCACACGATGACAAAGAGAAATCAAATCTTCTAAAGACGTAGGGAGTTCTTGAGTAGTCAGTGCATCTTTAATTTTGTCCGAGAGCCCCTGCCAGAAGGCGGCAATTAACGCTTCAGTGTTCCACTGAAGCTCAGAGGCTAAGATCCTAAATTGAATGACGTACTGTTCTACTGTACGTGAACCCTGTCGTAAACGTAGAATGCTGGAGGCAGCGGAAATAACACGACCTGGTTCATCGAATACATTACGAAACATGGAAATAAATTTGGCACTATCCTGTAACAACGGATCATTTCTTTCCCACAGAGGGGGAAGCCCATGCGAGAGCTTGTCCGGAGAATAATGAGATGAGATAGGCCACTCTGGAACGATGAGTCGAAAAGTTTTGAGGTAGGAGCTCAAAATGTACTGAGCATTGGTTGAGGAAACCTCTACATGTTTTGGGATCTCCATCATACTTTGACGGAGTTGGCAGGTGAAGCGTGGAAGCCGTAGACACCTGGGATGGCACTGGGGAAACGGAGGAAAGCACAGGAGCATCAACAGAAGGTGTAATATTCTGCCCAGACGTTCTTTGGGAGACTAACGTCTGGTAACATTGTAGTAATAGTTGTTGACGAACATCCTGTTGTTCCACACGGGTGACCAGATGCTGCAGCATCTCTTTAGCTGTGGGTTCCGAATCTGGTATCCTCCAACGTCTTTTAAAGGATCTGGAGAATCCCATCAATGCCTTTAGTGTCTATAGGAAATGGATGCTCACTTTAGGTCCCCACATACCTCTCTGGGGACAAATGCAATGTCTGCAACAGAGTTTTGAAGAAGCAGAGGACCAGGTATGGCTACAAGGACTCACTGACACTGAAATGTGGCAGGATCAGTGTTATCGAATAAATACTGAGAAATGCCAATTACAATCTCTTTTGTCACATACTAAAAAAAGGGTTTCTCAATCTGGTAATCAGGGGGAAGCCAACCAAAGAACAGAAACATTGAGGGGCATTAGTCCAAAGCCACACGAGAATTTGTGCTACCTGTTTCCTTTTGCGGATTTGGAGGACAGTGATTTTATGCTGCGTGATCAAGGGTGCTCCCAAGACAGCACCCTTGGGACAAGCACTTATCGAGAAATGTTTTTGCCCTCCTGTTTAAGGAAGAGTATCATAACCTACAACTGCTCTTCTGCTCCCGCTGACCACCGTAACCAACAGGGGGAGGTCAATCCCACTGGTTTATACACACAGCTGCCCAAGCTACTATCTTGGGGGAGGCTGGAGAAGAACTGTTTGGTGAGGATGTTGTACCTCTGAGTACTCAGAAAGTACTAGCAGAGATCCTCCTATTTGGTGACTTGGGTGGAACAGAACTACCATGTAAGTACCAGTACCATGTAGCATCTTTTGATAGTCTGCCAGAGCTACTGGCACCTGAGACTGTGTATGAGTCAGCACAGAATTGCAGAAAAGGCCATTTATTCACCCCTGTTGTGTCTGAAAATGTGTTACCCATTGAAGTAATGCAGGATAGCGCATGTGTGCTCTCCGATGCAAAGGATGTACAGCTGTACCCGTTTGTGACAGAAGAGAAAGATAAGCCTGCTCAACATATGATCTCAGCAGAAATCATGATTACAGATTATATGACAGAATTAAAAGGAGAGGAAAAAGGAATTGTTATGTCATGGGTCAAAAAAGAGAACACAAAGAGTGACAATCAGTTAGTCCCTACAACAAAGGACAATGGGAAGGAAAAAGAAGTGATAATTGGAAGTGGCCCTATTAAGGATTCTGGAGAGTCACATTCCTCTCCTTTAGAAGACATCACAGTTCTGAAAATTACCCGGAGTGGAATAGAATGGGGTGTCCTTACAGGAACTGTGCAAAAGGTGTTTGAAGATGATCAGGGAACTGGACTCCTGGATTACCACCCAGGAGATTTTCCTTCTCCAGGAAAACACATTAACCGAACTGTAAGTACTTCTTCAAAGATAATTAACACTGCTGACATACAAGGGAAGGCTGAAGAGGTAAATGGAGAAAACAGTAATATGCTTTGCTTAGTACTTCTGAAACATCAATTGAGCCCTATTAATCTCCAACCTACAGACTCTCCAGAGATCAGAATGTCAAAGGCTAAAAATAACAGTGGCAAAAAGCCACCCAGGAATAGTTCTGTTAAACCCTGCTTATCATGTCCTTTGTCCAGTAAACAGAAAGGAAGCAGGAAAAAGAAGTGGGGATCCCAGCTGTTACAAGTCAATTTAGCTGGACACTCCAGGTTATTACCCCTGTGCAACCCAATCATGGAAAATTACTCCAGTGATCCAATACAGGAGTTTGCTGGAAGTACCTGGGATAACAAGGATGCAGTTACAGATCCAACATCTTCATTGGATATCGTGGATCCTCAAACTGAACCTACACTTTTGCAGCTTTCACTTATGGAAGTGGGGGAGGAGGGAGAGACTCACTACCCTGATGCACCAGAGGCGAAGGTGTTAGTGCCCACTATGGAGATTGATGTAGGGGAGGGGGAAACTTTGCAAAAAGATGGATGCATGCAGCTGGATGGAAATAAAGTGGTAAACCCCAAGTGGTATTATCAAACTTATTTGGATGCTTTAATATTCTGCCTATTCTATGTGGTTGGGAGATTGCATCACCCAGGGAGGAAGACTGAACTCAAATTATGGGACAGTGCGAGAACATTGAGAGATTGTGGATTGTTAAATAAACGCCCACCAGATCTAGGTATATGTCCACCCCAGGATATTGGTCAAAAAGGACAATGGACAGAGACACCCCAAAACCCACCTGGCCGAGGCATCCCTCCTGGTCCCGCTAAAGAGACCAGTCCCTCTACCCTGATTTAACAAGGGGGAGGTATATGTGACGCGGTGGGTCTGACAGACATCATTTTCCCCATCTGTCATTTTAAACACTTAGAATGAAAGTTGCTTGTGCTTAGTTGAACATTGGGTTGCTTTAATTTATTAACCTCATTTGTTACATAATCTAAGTGTGTATAAAAACCTATGAGATGGACTTAAGTTAACCATATTATTCTTAAATAAAGCCAGGTGGGTTACATGTATTCATCTGAACATTATATCGGATTACAACATGGTGGATGTACTGTTTCCTGACCAAGGCATCACCCCCCTCCTACAGACAGGAAGCTGAAAGCAACTGGAGACCCTCTGACATCACAAATGACTGGAAGGGGTTAAAACAGGGAGGCTCTCTTACTTAACCAGGAATAAGTCAATCAGCAACTGGTTGGAGCAGCTATTGTTCCCCCTGCAACGGTGTCAGACTCCTAGTCTCCAAAACAGCAGGAGGGAAAGCCATGAGGGAAGGACAGCTCTCCACTCCCATCTCCATCCCACTCATACCTCCCAGCCAATCCCAGCATCTGTGACCTGTGGATAACCCTGCAGGGAGGGATTCCACACATGGGAAATGTTGTCCCTTTAAGAAGACCTGCAGGAGAGACTTCTGGGTGTGTGGGAATTTTGCTTCTAGAAGCTACTGGCGTTGGAGTTTCGGCTGCTGCCCGTGTGCTGAGGATTTTACCTGGGAGTATTGTGGCTATTGGATTACAAGCTTTTCCTGGACTTGCAGACTTGTTTGCTCTGCCTGGCTTATTCTATTAATCACGGACATCATCCTTCCCCTATAACTTGGACTGGTAAAGAAAACCTATTTTCGTTATAAACAATTTGGGGTTATTGAACACTGGGGTGTTACTGGGTGATGGTTGAAGTTTGGTGAACACTGGGTGTTGTTTGAATTATGGTTTGATATATATAAGCTATTGTTTGCAGTTAGCTGTAATAAAGATACCGTTGTATCCACACCTTTTCTTTGCCTGTGTGATCCTGAACCCCTTGATACCAGGACTTTCTTCTGAGTTCCTATCCTAACATCCTGGTATCATCACACACCACAAGACTTTCCTCTAGTCTTCAAACCTTCAAGCTTTCTCCAGCATCTTAATCTCCCTAGGTTACCCTATTACAACCCTCTATATACAGCTAATACAAGACAAGACAACAACCCTCTGACCAACATTGCTGTGTGACTGATCACACAGCCCACTCAACACATTTTACCTTTGCATTCTAGCTGGACCAAAGTGCAATATGATGTAGCACATGCCCTTATGTTTAAACTCCCATTGTCCCATAGATTGTAAGCTTGCGAGCAGGGCCCTCGTACCTCTCTGTATGTATGTATTACCCAGTATTGTCTTATTAATGTTTGTTCCAAACTGTAAAGTGCTATGGAATTTCCTGGCATTATATACTTAATAAAACATAATAAACTACATCATCATTTATTTATATAAGTCCACTTGCAAGCAAATATAGGCAGAACTTTCAAAGAAGTTGAGTATAAACTATATAATAGAAAATCCACTTGTTAAGGCAGCACTATCTAAAGGGGAATCAATATCCCTAAAACAACTGAACCTACCTCTTCCATTTATATATGTATATCCTGAATACAATTCTCCTAATCAATTCAGGAGATCGATTAAGAGCATCCAGCAATTTTAATACACATTTTTGTTTTTCACTTCCACATTATTTTTAAATATTTCCCTGGTATTTTTATTTGATATTTAATGAAATCTATTAAAAGTTGAGTTTTAATTAACAGACGTTTCTTGATATCTGCAATAGAGATAAGAGAGTCTCCGTGCACCTTGTAAGCACACTTCTTGTTCTTCTGTCGGAATCTTTATTAGCTACACAAAACAGCAGTACTGTCATAAATACAAAATTACAGAGTTAAAGTAGCGAAGATAACAAAATCAGTGGTGTTACTTACAGCCAGAGGTCAAAATCACTGATTTTGATCAAACAATATGGGATTCCAAACCTTTGTTTAAAACAGAGGATAAGGCGGCGTAGGAGAAAGATGTTATTTTAATCTAGATGAGGTATATGGCCATAAATCTGCATCACTTTACCATCATTATTTTTCGATCGGCACACAAAAAACACTTTTGGGGCTTGTTTAGAGGTGCTCTTTCAGAGTCTTCTCTGTCAACAGCTGTCTTCAAGGAAGAAGACCAAACGGCAGATATTAATCCATGAAGAACTTGCACAATACTATGGTTTGAAATGCGTTTTATTTTACTGTCAGCTTTAATGGCAAACGTGTGCAGGCACAGAGATCAATGAACCACAAGCCCTGCAGTATTTAAGCACTTTTTTACTCACGACTTGTTCCATATAAGTCTTTACTTTACTGTGCAGCAATTTTACTAGTCAGACAAAATGAGTATTCGTTTTCTATAGAGTCTCCTACATTACACACACCCCTATATCCCAAAGGCTATTTGTATTACTGAGCTGAATTTACATTCAATAATTTGAACCTGGTTTGCACAAAATACATAGCGTTGATTGATATTCAGGGTCAAGGTCAATGTCGTCCCAGCAACTCAAATGATGCAGTCTCAGCTTTTTGACTTGCCATAGATCCCATGAAGACACCATCCTACAGATGTAGGAGGAGCTTCAGCTGTTTGCAATGGAGTGGGGAGGATAGAGTTTACATCCAAGCTACATTGAAATGTCAGCCTAACACTGATCAATGTATTTAGCTTCAAGGCTCACATTTGAAAAATTCAATTTTCGTGTGCCAACATTGTTGTCCCAAGTAGAGTAAATGCAAGGATAAATTTTTGAGACATTTAATATTTTTCTTCAGAAATTATTTATTAGGCTTCTAAAAGGATGATAAAGCAACTGAAGTAAATGTACAAAAACATAATGATTCAGTAAGGAGAGCAATGCAAAAAAATGAGTACTTTTTCTTCTGGTCAAACTACGTTACAATGCAAGGGGTGCAAATTAGTTTATTATTTTGCACATCAGATAAATACTGGCTGTTTTTTCATGTAGCACACAAATACTTGATAGCTTTATTTGTACACTGAAATTTAAAGCTGATCTAGGACATGCCCTACACCAGCTATAAATCTGCCATCAAATTTTAAATTTACATTCACCTCCAATTCAACATGGTTTTGCCAAGGTGCAAAGGTACTTACTTTTTTTTTGCTTTACTTTTCTTGATAAATCAGGCCCAATGTGTGAGCACAATTGAATGGAGGAGAATTAAAATCAGAAAAGACAACAGTCTCCACAATGATTATGTGAAGAATGTGATTTTCATATTCTCCAACACATAGTTATTGCATTTTACATGCCTGCAGACTTTAATTAAATTATCCAGGTAAGGAGCACATAATGAACAAGAAAGTAATAAAGTTATGGAACATATTGCAAGCAATTTAATTATAAAAAGTAAATTAGATTAAACCAGCAGTATTGCAAATTTAAACAGAGTTGTCCACCTAATTGCCCCCCTTCTCCTCTAAACGTTTTTTGCAGCACTCAACTTCCTTGAGAGCTGCAAAGACTAAGATGACATTTTTCAAAACAGTATTTGGCCTGTGAACACTGTTAAAACTGAAATGCAGCCAGCTTCATGGTAATACTTAAACAGTGCTGGACAGCACCATGAATTACTTATAAAGAAACATTTGGCATTCATATGATATTGTCACTGCTTGAAATGTATTATTAGCATTGTTTATTTATATAGCGTCAATCATAATACGCATATACAAACACATATACTAAGGACCATTTTTTGTCAAAAGCAAATTAAACTACCAGTATGTTTTTGGAATGTGAGAGTAAACTGAGAACTTGGAGGAAACTCACACAACACAAGGAGAACATACAAATGCCACACAGACCGTGTCTTGGTTGGAATCAGACTCATAACCCCAGTGCTATGAGGCAGAAATGCTAACCACTGTGCTTCCCATAATCACTACAATCTGAGTACATATGTGTTCTCCTTGATGAGGTTATGAGACAAAGTGGAGAAACCTGTTATTGTCTTTCATCAGTACAATATCTGTGTGTAGCTAATATCTAAAATAAGAAATCAAAATTATTATTACAAGTAACTAATGTATGCAAATCAACATGAATTAAAGGTTTAGTGGACCTTGATTAGTTTTAATTTATTTATTTTTTTAAATAAAAAAGGTCAGGACCAGGTCAATAAAGAACAACCCAAAATAACTGCAAATTGCAGTGCAGTATATCATTTTTCATGTAGCACAAGTGATATTAAAGATAGAATTACCCACTTTTCTCCTGGATATAGAGGTAACCCTCCATTGTGTAAGGGCTCAAGGTTTGCTGCTCATGAGGGTTTTCTTTCATCTTCTTCATCAGAGCCTCAACTTCAGAGCGTGTGCCTTCAAAACGGTCCCGTGTCTGAAAAATAAGAGGTAGTCAATAACACACAGGGCCATGAATGGAAATACAAAATAGTATCAGTGGTCTTTAAACAGTACAAAAAACAAAAAACAAAACAGTAAGTGCAAGAACAAATGCAATTAAAAGAGCAAGAAAAGCTATCTTTGGATATTAATATATCAAAGCCTATCCATTACCGAATTAAATGTACTTGAAATAACGTTCATTTATACTTAAATCTTTCCAGCAGTTTAAATGTAGAGATTGCGTAGAATGGTAACGCTTCTCGACCTTGTATCACTGTGGGACAGTCCAAAGCCTTTAGCTTTACAGACTGGCATGCGGCTGTAGATTGGTGGATTCATAGAACAAAGCATTAGTAGCGATAACATAGTGTGCAAAATTGACATGCTGCGCCTTATAATCAAATATATTAGCACAATTTTGGACAGTGTCAAAACTATGGGGGTTGGCTATAGCACTTTGGGATTTTGTGATGGGAGAGAGAAATAATTAAGCTTTAGTTTGTTTGTTTGAAGCAGAAACATTTCAGGAGGAATGTATTTTACTTGCTTACATTATATGTGAACAGTTGTTTAAGAGGAGCAAAAGCAGTTTTAAGAGAAGCTTACAAAAACAATATATGCCACCATCTTTAAAACGATTCTGTATCAGTCAGTTCCCTTCCAATTTTGTTTGAACACAATTCACAGCAGATGAATTAAAACAAAGTTGTATTTACATTCTGGATGCTGATGGTAAGTTGTGTCTTGAAGTCACTGAAGTCTTTAGCCAGCTCATAGCCATGATGGTAAAATGTGAAGAGACCTTGCAAAAAGGCAAGCAACTAAAAACAGAGAAATCAAGAAAGATACAACATATTTAATTCAAGTGACCAAAGCATATAATCTCAAAGTGTAAAAAGTGTGACTAATAAAATACATATTAAATAAATACACAGAAGCAGATTTTTATCCAAAATACTACATTTTCCTCTGTAGTTTAACTCCTTGGTAGTTCTCTTATTGGTATTTTTATGAGATGCCAACATTATAAAGAGCATATTCTCAGTTTCATACATAATACAGTAGATCTTGGCATTGCATATAGCAAGGCAGGATGCATCAGCGATATTAGGTATCATGTTTTTAGGAGGGCAGCAAAGTTAAATTTAATTTAGCCTTTTTTTTACCTGTTGGGAGTTCAACTTCAAATACACTAAATATGGCGGAAAAAAGCACCCCACCCATGACCACTTTTACTGAAGCCGCATGAGCTACAGTGTGCAGCTATTTTCCCCAAACTTCTATGGCTCGTCTCACTGTCCTGTTCGAAATCTGCGGGCTGTGTAGCGCTGCAGAGGAGAAGTGGACCAGTAAATAGTCTCAATAACAGACTGCAGCTTCTGATTGCAGGAACGTGCAGTGCAGGAGGACCAGCTATTTTTAAGTGGCAAGTGTAAATGTTCTGCCACTTAGGTGAAAACCAGTGGTGTTTCTAATATTTTTCTGGAAAATGAAATGAATTCTTTAGATAAGCTGCTATTTGTAGATTATACAAGCCAAATACGGACATTGCATCTTTATTAAAGCTGCACTAATCACCTAACTAGCAATTGATTAAAGCTTTGAGCACTTCTAAAGCTGGAAAAACACCCATGTGCCGCTCACTACTTTTAGTGATTTACGTTAATATATGAAGTTAAGTACAGTATAGGTAAATGCATTTGTGAGATGTGAAAACACTGGCAGCACAGAAGTTAAAGATCATACTCGGGAGACACCATGGAAATTTATTGTTATGAACCTATAAAAGCGAGATATACAAATTTCCAGTATGTTGTTTTGGAGCCCCAAGACTGTGTAAATGTTATTTATTTAAAAAACAAAACAAAACTGTGTAATAGCCATAACTGCCGACTTTGTGACTCCTCCAGGATCTCCCGGTGGACAGTCATGTGACAGGGGTAGTAGGGGGCATGGTGACATTTTTGCGTCACCATAGCTTTCGGTCCCCTGTATAAAAGTGAGGAAATTCACAGCATTGAATAGTGGGGGGTGGGGCTTAATGGCACTATTAAGCCCCGCCCAATATATTTAATGCCGTGAATTTTGGCATTTTTTAGGATCCGGATGGTTTGCCTACACTTTCGGGAGGACTCCCCGAAGTTCGGGAGCCTCCCGGAAATTCAGGGAGAATAGGCAAGTATGGAATAAACTAGTCAAATAGCAAATGCACCTTTAGAAAAGATGGAGAGTGTATTGAAAATGCATGTTGGGCGAGAGGACATAACAAATGGGAGTCCTCCCTCACTAGATTCTAAGCAATTGCACAGCAAACTGCTCTGCTATTTCTGGGACCAATGTTCAATAATCTGATTAGAAATGTTTCATACACTGGACATTCCATAACAGAGGATCTTGCATTTTAACTGACCAGATTGATCCACATGAATGTCTTTTGAACCAATATAATAATTATCCTTTGTTTATGAAGAACTTACATATGACGCAGCTCTGTACAATGAAGGAAATATTATACAAATTGTATACAATAAAATGAAAGAGAAAATGGCCCTGCCCAAATGAGGTGGGGGGAACAACTGGTACATAAGGGAGCAGAATAATGTTTTTAACTGTTTATGGTGAAAGTGTTATATATGTGTGCATTATCAGCCACGGATATTAAAGCAGCCATTGATGGCTGGTCTTTATTAAGCAGTTTCCAGTGTTGTGATATGGTTGGAACAATAAGAGACAGTGGAAGGAGGAGATGTGAAATTAAAAGCTGGACATAGATTGTAAGCTTGTGAGCAGGGCCTTCTCACCTCTGTCTGTTTTACCCAGTTTGTTTATTAGTTTACTATGTTTGTCCCCAATTATAAAGCGCTACGGAATATGTTGGCGCTATATAAATAAATGATGATGATGATGATGGACAGCTGATTCCACTAAGCAGTTGTTTAAAATGTGTGTTACCATTCAGTGTCTTTCTTTGATTACATGTATTATTGTTTTAACTTTATTACCGAGATTCCTGGTAGGAGAGCAGCATCATGTGGCTATCACTGACTTATGCAGCCATAACTGACCATTTCACTCCTGATATTTTTACATTTGGATATAAATTGTTGTACTTTCATATAAGTGAGTGGTTTGTTACATCAAGTTATGCTTCCTATGAGGCTATAAACTGAAATACGGGTTTAGAAGAATTCTTTAAAGTGTACCTGCCTCCTCCTCAGCAGTGGTAGCCATTGAGTGGGCTGTGCATATAATCTACTTACCACTTCACAACGAAGAACTAGTGACAACACTTAGGCCAAGGCACAATGTTACAATGCATTATTATTATTATTATTGTTTATTTATGAAGCGCCACAAAGGATCCACAGTACGGTACACAGAGCATAGATTGTAAGCTTGCGAGCAGGGTTCTCTTACCTCTGTCTGTATGTATTACCCAGTATTGTCTTATTAATGTTGGATCCCAATTGTAAAGAGCTACGGAATTTGCTGGCGCTATATAAATGTTGAGGATGATGATGGAACAACAGTACAGGGTAACAGTACACGGCATACAGGCAGTAGAAAGGCAAAGTACAATTAGTACAAAAAGTACAGTTAAGGTGCAAAAAGTACAATAATTACAAACTCGGCAGAGAGCAGGTGCACAGGCAAAGAGGTAAAAGTGACTACCAGTGCACAGACAGAATGGGAAGGGAGTGGGGGGGGAAGAAAAAAAAAAAAGAGGCTGAACCTGTGCCCAATAGTGTGGGCACCACTAACAGGATAGGGGCAAAAATGGAGATGCAAAGGCAAGGGAGAAGAAGAGAGACAGCAGCAGGAGTTGAGTGATGAAGAGGAGAAAAGAGGGGGCGAAGCCAGGCAAAGGTAAACAGGGAGCTCACAATTTAAAGGTGAGGGGGAGAGTGACAGGAGACACACAGTGGGAAGATAGAGATCTCATTTCCTCACTCTACGGGGAGATAAGAACAGGAGTGGAGGAATAATGAGAGGGAGGTAAAAGTATGCCAAGTGCAGAAGGAAAGTGAAGAGGGTTAGAGGAGGGCAGGGTTAGATGGAGGAAGGTTAGGCTATCTTGAACAGATATGGTTTGAGTGAGCATTTGAAGTTAGGCAGGCTGGGGGAAATCTTAAATGCAGGAGTGAGAGGTGGTGACCAAATGGAAACTAAGGCACTGGTTGTTGAAAAAACGTAGAGGGAGAGAAGGAGTATTAGCAAAGATAAGATTGGAGAG